>NC_069505.1:647723-805997 GCF_027579735.1 Bombina bombina
CCCATTGGATGGATCTCATGATGTCAACTTCATCCAAAATAGATTTTGCCTATATGGGTAAACCATACAGAGCTCTGTTGCTTCTCACTAAAAACTAATCTGCTATTTATGCCTCACTTCTGGGAGAACCGAATAGGACATCAACAAAAGAATATCTGACCAATCAGGACATTGTTTGCTGCGAGTAGACCGGACGGCCCCTTACAGTGAATTCATTGATCTTTACACTTTAGATTGTGTAGCGTATCAAATGTAGGACTTGCTATCTCGCTGCTATATCATTATTCCAATAAACATTTTTAACACGCTCATGAATGGGTTTTACCAGGATGTCTAGTGAAAAAACACTACTTCTTAAAAAGCCACAGGAAACTCTAAATACTTATTTTATAGATTGCATGACGTAAAATGAAATGACTTCCTTCATTTGTGTAATTTGTGTATATCTATTTCTGGAGGATCCCATGGAACTATCTTAAAGCTTCGGTCTTTTTGCACGTATATATCTCTCTCAAAAAAATGTGCAAGTATATAGTAAGTCATAGGAAATATATTTCTCTCGCCTACAAACGGATGAGCTATGGAACTTTACTGCACTCACATTGTATTTAAAAGCTTATTTGTGAAGTAGCCCCGAAAAATGACTCGAGTATTTCAGGCGGTTGGTTGGAACTATCACCCATGTTCAAGAATCTACAACCAGTTTGTGCCCCCAACCGTTATTTATTTAGGGGTATCATCTGTCAAGTGCTTTTTCCAGATTCTTATGAACCACATTATTACAGTTTGGTGTTTGTTTTTCTCACAATGACTATTTTTTTCTAGGTTGAAATCTGTTTTGCATTCTGATAAAAACATTGTCAGACTCTGTATGAGGTTTATAGGATGATGGTTTCTCTGGCATGCGTTATTATACAATAAACACATTCAAATGGTATGCTTAGTCCAAGTTTTATTTCTATTTGTCACATGACTTCTGTTTGTATCATTTAAAGGGACATGAAGAAAAAACGATTATCTAATTTGCTTTATTTTCTTAGTATCCTTTGCTGAAAATCATATCTAGGTAGGCTCAGGAGATGGGAAATAGCTGTTGATTAGTGGCTGCATATTTATACCTCTTACTATTGGCTTGCTGATTGGTTAGCTAGCTCCCAGTAGTGCATTGCTGTTTCTTATTTAAAGGATACCAAGAGAATAAAGGAACATTGATAATAAAGTAGTAAATTGTATGCTCATGTAAGAAAACATTTGGGTTTTATTTCCCTTTAAGATACAGTAGAGAAAATAGTGAAAATATGACATACAGTTAACCCCCCCCACACACACACACACACACACACAATGGTATTAATGGTTAGAACATATCACAGGGTATAGAACAGCATATATACATATACTGTGTAATACTACATGAGTACTACTGAAGTACCAATAGCTGTGCAACTTTACATTAGACAATGGTATTAATGGTTAGAACCTATCACAGGGTATAGAGAGAGCATATAAATATATTGCGTAATACTACATGAGTACTACTGAAGTACCAATAGCTCTGTAACTTTATATTAGACAATGGTATTAATGGTTAGAACATATCACAGGGTATAGAACAGCATATATACATATACTGTGTAATACTACATGAGTACTACTGAAGTACCAATAGCTGTGCAACTTTACATTAGACAATGGTATTAATGGTTAGAACCTATCACAGGGTATAGAGAGAGCATATAAATATATTGCGTAATACTACATGAGTACTACTGAAGTACCAATAGCTCTGTAACTTTATATTAGACAATGGTATTAATGGTTGGAACATATCACAGGGTATAGAAGAGCATATAAATATATTGCGTAATACTACATGAGTACTACTGAAGTACCAATAGCTCTGTAACTTTACATTAGACAATGGTATTAATGGTTAGAACATATCACAGGGTATACAAAGAGCATATAAATATATTGTGTAATACTACATGATTACTACTGAAGTACCAATAGCTATACAACTTTACTTTAGACAATGGTATTAATGGTTATAACATATCACAGAGTATAGAGAGAGCATATAAATATATTGTGTAATACTACATGAGTACTACTGAAGTACCAATAGCTATGTAACGTTACATTAGACAATGGTATTAATGGTTAGAACATATCACAGGGTATAGAAAGTAAATATAAATATACTGTGTAATACTACATGAGTAATACTGAAGTACCAATAGCTACGTAACTTTATATTAGACAATGGTATTAATAGTTAGAACATATCACAGGGTATAGAAAGAGCATATAAATATATTGTGTAATACTACATGAGTACTACTGAAGTACCAATAGCTCTGTAACTTTACATTAGACAATGGTATTAATGGTTATAACATATCACAGGGTATAGAAAGAGCATATAAATATATTGTTTAATACTACATGAGTACTACTGAAGTACCAATAGCTATATAACTTTATATTAGACAATGGTATTAATGGTTAGAACATATCACAGGGTATAGAAAGAGCATATAAATATATTGTTTAATACTACATGAGTACTACTGAAGTACCAATAGCTCTGTAACTTTATATTAGACAATGGTATTAATGGTTAGAACATATCACAGGGTATAGAAAGAGCATATAAATATATAGTTTAATACTACATGAGTACTACTGAAGTACCAATAGCTATATAACTTTACATTAGACAATGGTATTAATGGTTAGAACATATCACAGAGTAAAGAAGAGCATATAAATATATTGTGTAATACTATATGAGTACTACTGAAGTACCAATAGCTATATAACTTTACATTAGACAATGGTAATAATGGTTAGAACATATCACAGGGTATAGAAAGTACATACAAATATATTGTGTAATACTACATGAGTACTACTGGAGTACCAATAGCTCTATAACTTTATATTAGACAATGGTATTAATGGTTAGAACATATCACAGGGTATATAAAGAGCATATATAAATATACTGTGTAATACTACATGAGTACTACTGAAGTACCAATAGCTGTGCAACTTTACATTAGACAATGGTATTAATGGTTAGAACATATCACAGGGTATAGAGAGAGCATATAAATATACTGTGTAATACTACATGAGTACTACTGAAGTACCAATAGCTATGTAACTTTACATTAGACAATGGTATTAATGGTTAGAACATATCACAGGGTATAGAAGAGTATATAAATATATTGTGTAATACTACATGAGTACTACTGAAGTACCAATAGCTCTGTAACTTTTCATTAGACAATGGTATTAATGGTTTAGAACATATCGCAGGGTATAGAGAGAGCATATAAATATATTGTGTAATACTACATGAGTACTACTGAAGTACCAATAGCTCTGTAACTTTTCATTAGACAATGGTATTAATGGTTAGAACATATCACAGGGTATAGAAGAGCATATAAAACTACTGTGTAATACTACATGAGTACTACTGAAGTACCAATAGCTATGTAACGTTACATTAGACAATGGTATTAATGATTAGAACATATCACAGGGTATAGAAGAGCATATAAATATATTGTTTAATACTACATGAGTACTACTGAAGTACCAATAGCTCTTTAACCTTACATTAGACAATGGTATTAATGGTTCGAACATAACACAGGGTATAAAAAGAGAATATAAATATACTGTGTAATACTACATGAGTACTACTGAAATACCAATAGCTATATAACTTTACATTAGACAATGGTATTAATGGTTAGAACATATCACAGTGTATAGAAGAGCATATAAATATACTGTGTAATACTACATGAGTACTACTGAAGTACCAATAGCTATATAACTTTATATTAGACAATGGTATTAATAGTTAGAACATATCACAGGGTATAGAGAGAGCATATAAATATACTGTGTAATACTACATGAGTACTACTGAAGTACCAATAGCTATATAACTTTATATTAGACAATGGTATTAATAGTTAGAACATATCACAGGGTATAGAAAGAGCATATAAATATATTGTGTAATACTACATGAGTACTACTGAAGTAACATTAGCTATGTAACTTTATATTAGACAATGGTATTAATGGTTAGAACATATCACAGGGTATAGAAGAGCATATAAATATATTGTGCAATACTACATGAGTACTACTGAAGTACCAATAGCTATATAACTTTATATTAAACAATGGTATTAATGGTTAGAACATATCACAGGGTATATAAAGAGCATATAAATATACTGTGTAATACTACATGAGTACTACTGAAGTACCAATAGCTATATAACTTTACATTAGACAATGGTATTAATGGTTAGAACATATCACAGGGTATAGAAGAGCATATAAATATATTGTGTAATACTACATGAGTACTACTGAAGTACCAATAGCTATGTAACTTTACATTAGACAATGGTATTAATGGTTAGAACATATCACAGGGTATAGAAGAGCATATAAATATATTGTGTAATACTACATGAGTACTACTGAAGTACCAATAGCTATATAACTTTATATTAGACAATGGTATTAATGGTTAGAACATATCACAGAGTATAGAAGAGCATATAAATATATTGTGTAATACTACATGAGTACTACTGAAGTACCAATAGCTATATAACTTTACATTAGACAATGGTATTAATGGTTAGAACATATCACAGGGTATATAAAGATCATATAAATATACTGTGTAATACTACATGAGTACTACTGAAGTACCAATAGCTATGTAACTTTATATTAGACAATGTTATTAATGGTTAGAACATATCACAGGGTATAGAGAGAGCATATAAATATATTGTGAAATACTACATGAGTAGTACTGAAGTACCAATATCTATATAACTTTATATTAGACAATGGTATTAATGGTTAGAACATATCAAAGTGTATAGAGAGAGCATATAAATATACTGTGTAATACTACATGAGTACTACTGAAGTACCAAAAGCTATATAACTTTACATTAGACAATGGTATTAATGGTTAGAACATATCACAGGGTATAGAAGAGCATACAAATATATTGTGAAATACTACATGAGTACTACTGAAGTACCAATAGCTGTGTAACTTTACATTAGACAATGGTATTAATGGTTAGAACATATCACAGGGTATAGGGATCATATAAATATATTGTGTAATACTACATGAGTACTACTAAAGTACCAATAGCTATATAACTTTACATTAGACAATGGTATTAATGGTTAGAACATATCACAGGGTATAGGGATCATATAAATATATTGTGTAATACTACATGAGTACTACTGAAGTACCAATAGCTATATAACTTTACATTAGACAATGGTATTAATGGTTAGAACATATCACAGGGTATAGAAGAGCATATAAATATATTGCGTAATTCTACATGAGTACTACTGAAGTACCAATAGCTCTGTAACTTTACATTAGACAATGGTATTAATGGTTAGAACATATCACAGGGTATAGAAGAGCATATAAATATACTGTGTAATACTACATGAGTACTACTGAGGAACCAATAGCTATATAACTTTACATTAGACAATGGTATTAATGGTTAGAACATATCACAGGGTATAGAAGAACATATAAATATATTGTGTAACACTACATGAGTACTACTGAAGTACCAATAGCTATATAACTTTATATTAGACAATGGTATTAATAGTTAGAACATATCACAGGGTATAGAAAGAGCATATAAATATATTGTTTAATACTACATGAGTACTACTGAAGTACCAATAGCTATATAACTTTATATTAGACAATGGTATTAATGGTTAGAACATATCACAGGGTATAGAAGAGCATATAAATATACTGTGTAATACTACATGAGTACTACTGAAGTACCAATAGCTATATAACTTTATATTAAACAATGGTATTAATGGTTAGAACATATCACAGGGTATAAAAAGAACATATAAATATACTGTGTAATGCTACATGAGTACTACTGAAGTACCAATAGCTATATAACTTTATATTAGACAATGGTATTAATCGTTAGAACATATCACAGAGTATAGAAGAGCATATAAATATATTGTGTAATACTACATGAGTACTACTGAAGTACCAATAGCTATGCAACCTTACATTAGACAATAGTATTAATGGTTAGAACATATCACAGGGTATAGAAGAGCATATAAATATATTGTGTAATAATACATGAGTACTACTGAAGTACCAAAAGCTATATAACTTTACATTAGACAATGGTATTAATGGTTAGAACATATCACAGGGTATAGAAGAGCATATAAATATACTGTGTAATACTACATGAGAACTACTGAAGTACCAATAGCTATATAACTTTATATTAAACAATGGTATTAATGGTTAGAACATATCACAGGGTATAAAAAGAACATATAAATATACTGTGTAATGCTACATGAGTACTACTGAAGTACCAATAGCTATATAACTTTACATTAGACAATGGTATTAATGGTTAGAACATATCACAGGGTATATAAAGAGCATATAAATATACTGTGTAATACTACATGAGTACTACTGAAGTACCAATAGCTATATAACTTTACATTAGACAATGGTATTAATGGTTAGAACATATCACAGGGTATAGAAGAGCATATAAATATATTGTGTAATACTACATGAGTACTACTGAAGTACCAATAGCTCTGTAACTTTACATTAGACAATGGTATTAATGGTTAGAACATATCGCAGGGTATAGAAGAGCATATAAATATATTGTGTAATACTACATGAGTACTACTGAAGTACCAATAGCTATGTAACTTTATATTAGACAATGGTATTAATGGTTAGAACATATCACAGAGTATAGAATAGCATATAAATATATTGTGTAATACTACATGAGTACTACTGAAGTACCAATAGCTATGTAACTTTACATTAGACAATGGTATTAATGGTTAGAACATATCGCAGGGTATAGAAGAGCATATAAATATATTGTGTAATACTACATGAGTACTACTGAAGTACCAATAGCTATATAACTTTATATTAGACAATGGTATTAATGGTTAGAACATATCACAGGGTATAGAACGTACATATAAATATATTGTGTAATACTACATAAGTACTACTCAAGTACCAATAGCTATATAACTTTATATTAAACAATGGTATTAATGGTTAGAACATATCACAGGGTATAGAGAGAGCATATAAATATATTGTGTAATACTACATGAGTAGTACTGAAGTACCAATAGCTCTGTAACTTTACATTAGACAATGGTATTAATGGTTAGAACATATCACAGGGTATATAAAGATCATATAAATATACTGTGTAATACTACATGAGTACTACTGAAGTACCAATAGCTATGTAACTTTACATTAGACAATGGTATTAATGGTTAGAACATATCACAGGGTATAGGGATCATATAAATATATTGTGTAATACTACATGAGTACTACTGAAGTACCAATAGCTCTGTAACTTTACATTAGACAATGGTATTAATGGTTAGAACATATCACAGGGTATATAAAGATCATATAAATATATTGTGTAATACTACATGAGTACTACTGAAGTATTCCAAAAATGTAGAGGAAAAAACAAAAATGGGTGTTTATACTGTCAACAGAGGAACAATGATGTACTGTTATCCGCAATTGTAAATATAAGCCTGACCTACCAGCCCAGGTAGGTGTTGTGCATGATTTGCACCAATTGACTTGTTGGAAGTCCTCCGTTGTCAAGACAGTCACAAATTACTAAATTCACCCAGGGTTCCTCTCCCCCCGGGGATCAGTAGGTAGCGCAGGGAAATGGATCTTATAGTTACAGGCCAACAAACGAACAAACATCCAACATATGGGACGGCACTTAAAGTTTCCAATTGGCAAAGTAACACAGACTCCCCTTAAACAGATAAGGCAAATACCTCATATGCTGTTGCTCCAGCGGTTTTCCTGTTGTCACACCGGACTGCAACGATGTATGCCCAACTGCGGGGGGAAGGCTGTCATCAATCCCCGGTCCTGCAGGCTGTTTCCTGTATTCCGCCCGATCCACCGCTCACAGCCAAGAAATCAGTGCTCACTAAGGCCCAGAAGTGCACAATAACGAACAAGAGAACAGAAGCACCTGATACTGGCCGTTGATAAGTAGAAGTGAATTTAATTCAAAGAACAGGGTATAACATTACAAAGTACAAAGTAAACACAGGGCTCATGGCCCTAGTAAAAATAATAATAATAATACAGAGGGGGAGAAAAATAATCGAGCTAGTGACAAAACAGTGGCTAACGCGTTTCGGCGTGAGCCTTACTCATAGCCTCTTAAAACACAAATGAAATCTAGAAGATTAAAAGACCTAGCTCCTCATCTGATTGGTTGGCGGGACACACACCCCGCAACTAATTATCCAATCTAAGACTGTTAAACTGACTGTGTATACACACACATACACACCCACCCCCACCCCCTATGAATGCACTATACTAGATCGACACTAATCACTAATAGTGATGGTAATAATTATTATTATGCTAGTCTTCATCACTGAATAGTCCAGACCAGTATCAATGAACCGGAAAGAACTAGCCGGTTTATACAACGTACCAAGATGCTGGTCGGATAGTGACAAAATTCAGCCCTGCCGTGCCGGAGATTCTCCGCTCCATTTACTGATGGAGTCCGAATCCAGGGCTCAGAGTGGGAGTGAACACACGATCTGAGCAATTCTGATTGGGTCGCGCCTTGGAGCTTAGCCAGTGATATCACTGAAACCCGCCTACACGCCATACGTCAGCACGGAAAGTAAACAAAGTAAGTGCAATAAACACAATCAAGATAATTATGGAGGGGGCGAGATGAGAGGGATAAGAATACCGAACTACGAATGCAACCAAAATCAATCTAGACTTACAACCAAACCAAGGAAGTGTGATTATGGTCAATTACCCTTTAATCTGCATTCCACAACAATCCTATTCAAAGTGGGCAAATCTGTGGACCAAGTACGGTCCATAATACACGAATCATGTACAGAGATGAAAATTCAAATAAGTGAAGGGTAAGAATATAGAATAATGAAACAATAATGATACAAAATAACTAAGCAGACATGGCACAAATACATATGGGGAGCCAACAATCTCAACCCGTAACATGTTACAGTAGCCAGACATATGTCATTCAAACCAAAAGTTGCCAAAGTTGCAAAGCCTATGAATATACCATATGTAACACTCCGAGTTGGAATGGAGATAAAACAGACGAGATATTACAGAAAACAGTTGGAATACTTTAACGGGATCACGCAAGGGAGAGAAGAAGTGATGGGACATATATATATATACATACCCCCCCTCCCCCTCCCCTCTCCCTCTGGCAGTCCAAAACAAGTACCAAACCTAGCACAATCAAATACCCAAATAGAAAGTACCCAATATAAATACAGCACAACGATGCCAATAATTATATTAAACCAGAGCTTATTATAGACCAAAATTAGTTACAATCTGAAAAATTGTGCCAAAAATTAGGCCACAAATTTATTTGGACCAAAAATTGATCAGGTCAAACTCCGAGTTGAGGCCACTTGGAATCCTGGTCTTTAGTTTAAAAATCCAGAATGCCTCCTTTTCTCCAAGCTTATTTACCCTGTCCCCCTGGCCTTTTCTAAAGGGGACTTTATCTATGATGGTCCAGACAAAGGACCTTAGTGACTTATCATGAATCTCAACAAAGTGACTAACCAGGGGAGTCGTTTTGGAACCAATCCTGATGTCCGACATGTGTTCCTTAATACGAGTTCTGGCCTCTCGTGTTGAGAGTCCCACATACTGTAAGGAACATAAGCTGCAAGTGATGAGATATATGATGTAAGTATGTCTGCAATTCAGACAATATTTAATATTGAATCTCTCACCACTCGCCGTGGAAACAAACGTGTCCCCCACAGTAATCCTTTCACATGCCACACAGGTATGGTAATGGCATTTAAATACTCCTAAAGATGTCAACCAAGAGGACTTTTGATTGGGGAGTTCTCTCCAAATCTTGGTTGGGGCAACCATATTGCCTATAGTCTTATTTTTCCTATATGCAAATCTAATGCCCCTCTCCACTGTGTCAGTCAGCCCATCATCAGCCGACAAGAGGCCGAAATGTTTGTTCACTATCCGGCAGATTTCATTGTACTGCTTAGAGTAGTCAGTGATGAAAGACACCCTGTCACCAAAATTATGTATCTCTGAACTGCCCCCCTTATTCCTCCTGCCTAAAGTCAGAAGTCTCTCCCTAGGGATCCTCTCTACATCTTTTCTTGCTCTCAAAATCGTCCGAGAATCGTACCCTCTTTCTTTAAGCCTCAGAGCCAGGTCATCCGCCTGCTTGTCGTATGCAATGCATGACGTACAATTTCTCTTGAGGCGGATGAACTGGCTCTTAGCCACACCCCTAAACACTCTTTTGGGGTGACA
Source organism: Bombina bombina (assembly GCF_027579735.1). Taxonomy (NCBI): domain Eukaryota; kingdom Metazoa; phylum Chordata; class Amphibia; order Anura; family Bombinatoridae; genus Bombina; species Bombina bombina. Next base: position 658,237 of record NC_069505.1, read on the forward strand.
GCTCGAGGCGTGTAACAATGAATTCCCAGCTATGGGTTTTCGAAAAACCTCCGTGCTGATGCCCTGGCCCTGCACACCCTCCAGTGTGATGTCCAGAAAGTTGACACGTTTATCCTGTACTTCAGAAGTAAAACTTAACCCACAATCATTATTATCCAGACCAGCCACGAATTCTTCGAGTTGAGATTCGGTTCCTCCCCAGACAAATAGCAGGTCATCAATGTACCTGCCGTACCATATGATGTTAGCTCTGAAAGGGTTTCGTTCCCCAAAGACGTGGGACAGTTCCCACCATCCCATGAAGATGTTAGCATAGGACGGGGCAAACTTTGCTCCCATGGCTGTCCCACGTCTCTGGAGATAGAATTGTCCCATGAACTCAAAATAATTGTGAGTGAGGAGGAACCGAGTTACTTCCACTACAAACTCCACAAACCTGGGTTTGCTACCAAAGTGCCTGTTCAGAAAGAAACGTACAGCTTCCACCCCCTTGTCATGTGGGATGGAAGTGTACAAGGATTTAACATCTACAGTGAGCCATCTGTAGTTGGTCTCCCAAGTTAGTTGACTCAACAGATTAAGAACATGTTTAGTGTCCGCCAGGTGACTCCATAGAGTACTCACCAGTGGTTGCAAAATATCGTCTGTTTTATCTCCATTCCAACTCGGAGTGTTACATATGGTATATTCATAGGCTTTGCAACTTTGGCAACTTTTGGTTTGAATGACATATGTCTGGCTACTGTAACATGTTACGGGTTGAGATTGTTGGCTCCCCATATGTATTTGTGCCATGTCTGCTTAGTTATTTTGTATCATTATTGTTTCATTATTCTATATTCTTACCCTTCACTTATTTGAATTTTCATCTCTGTACATGATTCGTGTATTATGGACCGTACTTGGTCCACAGATTTGCCCACTTTGAATAGGATTGTTGTGGAATGCAGATTAAAGGGTAATTGACCATAATCACACTTCCTTGGTTTGGTTGTAAGTCTAGATTGATTTTGGTTGCATTCGTAGTTCGGTATTCTTATCCCTCTCATCTCGCCCCCTCCATAATTATCTTGATTGTGTTTATTGCACTTACTTTGTTTACTTTCCGTGCTGACGTATGGCGTGTAGGCGGGTTTCAGTGATATCACTGGCTAAGCTCCAAGGCGCGACCCAATCAGAATTGCTCAGATCGTGTGTTCACTCCCACTCTGAGCCCTGGATTCGGACTCCATCAGTAAATGGAGCGGAGAATCTCCGGCACGGCAGGGCTGAATTTTGTCACTATCCGACCAGCATCTTGGTACGTTGTATAAACCGGCTAGTTCTTTCCGGTTCATTGATACTGGTCTGGACTATTCAGTGATGAAGACTAGCATAATAATAATTATTACCATCACTATTAGTGATTAGTGTCGATCTAGTATAGTGCATTCATAGGGGGTGGGGGTGGGTGTGTATGTGTGTGTATACACAGTCAGTTTAACAGTCTTAGATTGGATAATTAGTTGCGGGGTGTGTGTCCCGCCAACCAATCAGATGAGGAGCTAGGTCTTTTAATCTTCTAGATTTCATTTGTGTTTTAAGAGGCTATGAGTAAGGCTCACGCCGAAACGCGTTAGCCGCTGTTTTGTCACTAGCTCGATTATTTTTCTCCCCCTCTGTATTATTATTATTATTTTTACTAGGGCCATGAGCCCTGTGTTTACTTTGTACTTTGTAATGTTATACCCTGTTCTTTGAATTAAATTCACTTCTACTTATCAACGGCCAGTATCAGGTGCTTCTGTTCTCTTGTTCGTTACTACTGAAGTACCAATAGCTACGTAACTTTACATTAGACAATGGTATTAATGGTTAGAACATATCACAGGGTATAGAAAGAGCATATAAATATATTGTTTAATACTACATGAGTACTACTGAAGTACCAATAGCTATATAACTTTACATTAGACAATGGTATTAATGGTTAGAACATATCACAGGGTATAGAGAGAGCATATAAATATATTTTGAAATACTACATGAGTACTACTGAAGTACCAATAGCTCTGTAACTTTACATTAGACAATGGTATTAATGGTTAGAACATATCACAGGGTATAGAGAGAGCATATAAATATATTTTGAAATACTACATGAGTACTACTGAAGTACCAATAGCTACGTAACTTTACATTAGACAATGGTATTAATGGTTAGAACATATCACAGGGTATAGAAGAGCATATAAATATACTGTGCAATACTACATGAGTACTACTGAAGTACCAATAGCTATATAACTTTATATTAAACAATGGTATTAATGGTTAGAACATATCACAGGGTATAGAGAGAGCATATAAATATATTGTGTAATACTACATGAGTACTACTGAAGTACCAATAGCTATATAACTTTATATTAGACAATGGTATTAATGGTTAGAACATATCACAGGGTATAGAGAGAGCATATAAATATATTGTGTAATACTACATGAGTACTACTGAAGTACCAATAGCTATATAGCTTTACATTAGACAATGGTATTAATGGTTAGAACATATCACAGGGTATAGAAAGTACATATAAATATATTGTGTAATACTACATGAGTACTACTGAAGTACCAATAGCTATATAGCTTTATATTAGACAATGGTATTAATGCTTAGAACATATCACAGGGTATATAAAGAGCATATAAATATATTGTGTAATACTACATGAGTACTACTGAAGTACCAATAGCTATATAGCTTTACATTAGACAATGGTATTAATGGTTAGAACATATCGCAGGGTATATAAAGATCATATAAATATACTGTGTAATACTACATGAGTACTACTGAAGTACCAATAGCTATGTAACTTTCTATTAGACAATGGTATTAATGGTTAGAACATGTAACTGAGTGCTGGTTGTCAGTGTGTGTGACACAGTAATGAGAGTGCTGGTTGTCAGTGTGTGTGACACAGTAATGAGAGTGCTGGTTGTCAGTGTGTGACACAGTAATGAGAGTGCTGGTTGTCAGTGTGTGTGACACAGTAATGAGAGTGCTGGTTGTCAGTGTGTGATACAGTAATGAGAGTGCTGGTTGTCAGTGTGTGTGACACAGTAATGAGAGTGCTGGTTGTCAGTGTGTGAGACAGTAATGAGAGTGCTGGTTGTCAGTGTGTGAGACAGTAATGAGAGTGCTGGTTGTCAGTGTGTGACACAGTAATGAGAGTGCTGGTTGTCAGTGTGTGAGACAGTAATGAGAGTGCTGGTTGTCAGTGTGTGACACAGTAATGAGAGTGCTGGTTGTCAGTGTGTGTGACACAGTAATGAGAGTGCTGGTTGTCAGTGTGTGACACAGTAATGAGAGTGCTGGTTGTCAGTGTGTGACACAGTAATGAGAGTGCTGGTTGTCAGTGTGTGTGACACAGTAATGAGAGTGCTGGTTGTCAGTGTGTGAGACAGTAATGAGAGTGCTGGTTGTCAGTGTGTGAGACAGTAATGAGAGTGCTGGTTGTCAGTGTGTGAGACAGTAATGAGAGTGCTGGTTGTCAGTGTGTGTGACACAGTAATGAGAGTGCTGGTTGTCAGTGTGTGAGACAGTAATGAGAGTGCTGGTTGTCAGTGTGTGTGACACAGTAATGAGAGTGCTGGTTGTCAGTGTGTGACACAGTAATGAGAGTGCTGGTTGTCAGTGTGTGAGACACAGTAATGAGAGTGCTGGTTGTCAGTGTGTGAGACAGTAATGAGAGTGCTGGTTGTCAGTGTGTGACACAGTAATGAGAGTGCTGGTTGTCAGTGTGTGAGACAGTAATGAGAGTGCTGGTTGTCAGTGTGTGTGACACAGTAATGAGAGTGCTGGTTGTCAGTGTGTGTGACACAGTAATGAGAGTGCTGGTTGTCAGTGTGTGCGAGACAGTAATGAGAGTGCTGGTTGTCAGTGTGTGTGAGACAGTAATGATAGTGCTGGTTGTCAGTGTGTGTGAGACAGTAATGAGAGTGCTGGTTGTCAGTGTGTGAGACAGTAATGAGAGTGCTGGTTGTCAATGTGTGACACAGTAATGAGAGTGCTGGTTGTCAGCGTGTGACACACTAATGAGAGTGCTGGTTGTCAGTGTGTGAGACAGTAATGAGAGTGCTGTTTGTCAGTGTGTGTGACACAGTAATGAGAGTGCTGGTTGTCATTGTGTGTGACACAGTAATGAGAGTGCTGGTTGTCATTGTGTGACACAGTAATGAGAGTGCTGGTTGTCAGTGTGTGACACAGTAATGAGAGTGCTGGTTGTCATTGTGTGACACAGTAATGAGAGTGCTGGTTGTCAGTGTGTGACACAGTAATGAGAGTGCTTGTTTTCAGTGTGTGTGAGACAGTAATGAGAGTGCTGGTTGTCAGTGTGTGAGACAGTAATGAGAGTGCTGGTTGTCAGTGTGTGACACAGTAATGAGAGTGCTGGAACCGCTTAAGGAGAAACCTTTGGTCACGGTTGTCCTTTCCTGGGTGGACTCCTCCATAGTCACTCAGGCTCTTGTTGACTCCGGTGCTGTGGGCTATTTCATTAACAGTGCTTTTGTATCAAAGCACTCCATTTCTGTTTTGCCTCAGTCCATATCTCTTGCTATTGAGGCCATTGATGGCAGGCCTCTTCAGCCCGTACTCATTACTCACGAAAGTGCTCCGTTGTCCATGGCTGTTGGTGCTCTCCATTTTGAAACCATCCAGTTCCAGGTGATAAACTCTCCGCATTTTCCAGTTGTTCTGGGCTATCCCTGGCTCCAAAAGCACAATCCCAGTTTCGACTGGCGCAGGTCCGAAATTTTGTCGTGGTCCCCGCAATGTATTTCCACTTGTCTTCGGAAACCAGTTAACGTCTTGTGCACTTCTTCGGTATCGCAATTGCCACAGGAGTACCGAGAGTTCCTAGACGTGTTTGACAAGGTGCGTGCCAGTACGTTGCCTCCTCACCGGTCTTACGATTGTACCATAGACCTGCCACCTGGAGCCATTCCTCCTCGGGGCCGGGTGTACCCTCTGTCTGTTGCAGAGAATTGTGCTATGGAGGAGTATGTTGCCGATGCTCTGCTGCGGGCGATCATCCGCAAATCCTGCTCTCCTGCAGGGGCTGGCTTCTTCTTTGTGAAGAAAAAGGGTGGCGAGTTAAGACCATGTATCGATTAAAGGGGTCTTAATCGTCTTACCATTAAGAATGCTTACCCTATTCCGCTTATTACGGAACTCTTTGACTGCCTCAAGGGAGCTACAGTCTTTACTAAACTTGATTTGAGAGGAGTGTACAATCTCGTTAGGATTAAGGAGGGCCACAAATGGAAAACAGCATTTAACACCAGGAGCGGGCATTATGAGTATCTTGTAATGCCCTTTGGCCTATGTAATGCTCCTTCTGTTTTTCAGGAATTTATTAATGATGTCCTACGAGATATGTTGCAACAGTTTGTTGTGGTATACTTAGACGACATCCTCATACACTCACCCACACTTGAGGCTCATCGTTCTGATGTTACACAGGTTCTTCAGAGATTATGTGAGAACGGCCTGTTTTGTAAACTCGAGAAATGTGAGTTCCATCAGACTCAAATAACCTTCCTAGGTTATGTTATCTCCGTTGCAGGGTTCTCCATAGATCCTGACAAGTTATCTGCAGTTCTGAAGTGGCCTCGCCCAGTTGGTCTTCGGTCTATTCAACGTTTTTTGGGGTTCACCAATTACTATAGAAAGTTTATTAAAAACTTTTCTTCCTTGGTCAAACCTATCACAGACATGACCCGTAAAGAGAATGATCCACTCCATTGGTCACCTACTGCCATTAAGGCCTTTGATAGTCTTAAGACTGCCTTTGCTGCCTCTCCAGTTCTGGCTCATCCTAACCCTGTCCTGCCTTTCGTTCTTGAGGTCGATGCGTCTGAGACTGGAGTAGGTGCCCTCTTGTCTCAACGTCCCACGCCTGACGGTTCCTTGCATCCGTGTGGTTTCTTCTCTAAAAAATTGTCTCCAGCGGAGTGCAATTATAAAATTGGCGACAGGGAATTACTGGCCATAATTTTTGCACTCAAGGAATGGAGGCATCTTCTCGAGGGTACTAGTGTGCCAGTGCTCATTCTTACTGACCACAAGAATTTAACTTATCTATCTGAAGCAAAACGTTTGTTGCCCCGACAGGCCAGATGGGCGCTATTTTTGTCTATGTTTAATTTTGTGGTCTCCTACCTGCCTGGTAGTTAAAATGTTAGGGCTGATGCCCTCTCTTGTCAATTTTCGCCTCTGTCCAAGGAGGAGTCTGTACCTTCTCCTGTTATTCCTCCTGACCATATTTTTGCTACCATACGTACTAATTTGACTTCTCCCTTGGGGGAGGATATCCTGGCTGCACAAACCAATGCACCTCCTGAGAAACCTAGTGGTAAGTGTTTTGTTCCTGAGAGTCTTCGAACTAAACTTTTGCACACTTACCGCTATCCTAAAGCCCAGGTCACCCAGGCAAGAACCAAATGATTTGGTCTGTCACTCGACAATTCTGGTGGCCAGGACTTCGTTCTGATGTTGCTGCGTATGTTGCCTCCTGCTCAGTTTGTGCACAGAATAAGACTCCTCAACGTCTTCCTATGGGTCTTCTTCAACCTATTGCTAATGGTGAGCGTCCTTGGACACATCTTTCCATGGACTTCATTGTCGAGCTCCCTGTTTCCAATGGCAATACTGTTATCCTTATGGTAGTTGACCGTTTTTCTAAAATGTCCCTTTGCATTCCCTTGATGAAGCTGCCTACCGCTCAGGAGCTTGCTTCAATTTTTGCCCGGGAGGTCTTCCATTTACATGGGTTACCCAAGGAGATAGTGTCAGACCGGGGTAGCCAGTTTGTCTCCAGATTTTGTGCTCAAATGGGCATCCAGCTTTCCTTCTCCTCTGCATATCACCCTCAATCCAATGGGGCTGCGGAACGGTCTAATCAAGCTCTGGAACAGTTCCTCCGTTGCTATGTCTCAGATCACCACAATAATTGGTCTGAATTGTTACCTTGGACAGAGTTTGCTTGTAATAGTGCTATTAATGCTTCCTCCAAGTTATCCCCGTTCATGGCGAATTATGCCCGATTCATTCATGTCTCAGGGTATTCCGGCTTTGGAGGAGCATCTCCGGCAACTCCGTTCCACGTGGGTGCAGATTCAGGATTGCCTTCATCGTTCTATGCAGCGCCAAAAGTTCCAGGCTGATCCTAGGCGTCTGCCCGCACCTTCCTACCAGATTGGTGAGAGAGTTTGGCTGTCCTCCCGCAACTTGAACCTTTGTGTGCCTTCCAATAAATTGGCTCCCCGTTATGTTGGTCCTTTTCGAATACTCCGACAGGTTAATCCTGTGGCCTACGCTCTTGACCTTCCTCCTGCTATGCGCATCTCCAATGTTTTTCATGTCTCCTTCTTGAAACCATTGGTTTGTAATCAGTTTACCACTGTGTTGCCTCGTCCCCGTCCTATCTTTGTTGACAACCATGAGGAGTATGAGGTCAGCAGCATTATTGACTCTCATATGTCCAGGGGCCGAGTACAGTATTTGGTTCACTGAAGGGGCTACGGTTCGGAGGAGCGCTCTTGGGTTCCCTCCTCTGATGTTCATGCTCCCGCCCTCCTCCGTGCCTTCCATGCCCGTTTCCCCAATAAGCCTTTTGTCCTCCTGCGGGGGAGGGGTCGTTGAGGGGAGGGTACTGTCAGGGTTTTTTCCCTGTTTGTTTGCCATGTGCTGCTGGCAGCCATTTTACTCACCTCTCTTCCTGACTATGGTCCATTGTGGGGGATGCTGCTCATTCCCTGCACTTCCTTTTATGGCCACAATGGTGTGCATCATCCATGTGAGACAGGATGCAGTCTCAGAATTGTGATGTCATCACTTATTATTTAAAGGGCCTCTGTTCAGTATGCTTTGCCTTTGTGTTGTCTCAGACTTGTTTGCGAGAGTTCAGGTCCGGCTCGTCTGACTATTTGCTTTGGCTCCTGACTCGGCTTGTCTGATTACCAGCTCTGGATTTTACTCCTGGCTTGTTATTTGACTTGTGGACTTTTTATTATTTTTTTGCTATTAATAAAGGTGTGATTATTTTTGCACTTCTCGTCTCAGTCTGATTCCTGGCTCCCTGACATCTATGTAGCTTCAGACGTTGGAGCCATCATCCAAAGTAAACATCAGTGTTGTTATTCCATCAGGTAGGTTTATTGGTTTCAAGATTCTTAGTTTCCAGTTTCTAGCCAATCATCTGAGGTGGCCAATAAACTGGACAGTTTTGTACTACATTAGCTACTCCAAAAAGAATATACAAGAGCTGTCTACTTATATAGTTCTTATATAGTAGAGATCTATGAAAAACAGTTAGATTAGTCAGCATGCAGGACACCTTTTTTAAATGTGTACTTGAGTATATTTCTTTCATGTAATTGGCAAGAGTCCATGAGCTAGTGACGTATGGAATATAAAATCCTACCAGGAGGGGCAAAGTTTCCCAAACCTCAACATGCCTATAAATACACCCCTCACCACAACCACAATTCAGTTTTACAAACGTTGCCTCCTATGGAGGTGGTGAAGCAAGTTTGTGCTAAGATTTCTACGTTGATATGCGCTTCTCAGCATTTTGAAGACCGATTCCTCTCAGAGTACAGCGAATGTCAGAGGGATGTGAAGGGAGTATCACCTATCGAATGCAATGGTTTCCTTAATGGGGGTCTATTTCATAGGTTCTCTGTTATTGGTCGTAGAGATTCATCTCCTACCTCCCTTTTCAGATGGACGATATACTCTCATATGCCATTACCTCTACTGATAACGGTTTAAGGACTGGTTTGGCTATCTGCTATATGTGGATGGGTGTCTTTTGGTAAGTATGTTTTTTATTACTTGAGACACCCCAGCTTTGGTTTGGCACTTTATGCTTTTATATAAAGTTCTAAATATATGTATTGTACTTATATTTGCCATGAGTCAGGTTCATGTATCTCCTTGTGCAGACTGTCAGTTTCATATTTGGGGAAAATAAACATATTAAGAAATATTTTTTTTTCTTACCTCAGGTTTTAGTCTATTTTTCTGATTGACTACATTTTTCTTGCAAATTGCGGGCAGTACTAGGCCCGCAGGTGTGCCTAATGCTAGACTTTATTGCGTCATTCTTGGCGTGAGAATTTATTTGGTGCGAAAGTACATCCGTTGACATAAGTTCGTCATTTCCGCCGTTGTAGTTGACGCCGAGTGTTACAAATGGTTGCGTCGTTGGTGACGCAATTGTGTAATTTCCGGATGTTGTTGGTGCCAAACAATTTCAGTTACGTTGTGCGTCATACTTGGCACCAAATTTTTCATTTATTTTTTACCCCATTGCTATTTGCCTCTTGCCTTTTCCTATGTCAGAGGGCTATGCTGTTTGCATTTTTTCCCATTCTTGAAACTGTCATATAAGGAAATTGATAATTTTGCTTTATATGTTGTTTTTTCTTTTACATTTTGCAAGATGTCTCCATCTGATCCTGCCTCAGAAGTATATGTTGGAAATTTGCTGCCTGACATCGGTTCTACCAAAGCTAAGTGCATTTGTTGTAAGATTGTGGAAATTATATCTCCGAATGTCATTTGTAATAGTTGTCATGATAAACTTTTAAATGCAGATAGTGTGTCCATCAGTAATAGTACATTGCCAGTTGCAGTTCTTTCAACTTCTAATGTACATGATATATCTATGAAATTTAAAGAATTTGTTACTGATTCTATTCAAAAGGCTTTGTCTGCATTTCAAATGACCGACAACATAATGATTTATCCTCCTCTAATGAGGATCTAGCTGATTCAGAAGATCCTTCCTCAGATATTGACACTGACAAATCTACTTATTTGTTTAAAATAGAATATATTCGTTCTTTGTTAAAAGAAGTGTTAATTACTTTGGATATTGAGGAAGCTAGTCCTCTTGACATTAAGACTAGTAAACGTTTAAATGCTGTTTTTAAACCTCCTGTAGTTACTCCAGAGGTTTTTCCTATTCCTGATGCTATTTCTGATATGATTTATAAGGAATGGAATAAGCCAGGTACTCCTTTTATTCCTTCTTCAAGGTTTAAAAAATTGTATCCTTTACCAGCAATTTTTATAGAGTTTTGGGAAAAGATCCCCAAAGTTGATGGGGCTATTTCTACTCTTGCTAAATGTACCACTATTCCTATGGAAGATATTACTTCTTTTTAAGATCCTTTAGATAGGAAACTTGAATCCTATCTAAGGAAAGCCTATTTATATTCAGGTCATCTTCTCAGGCCTGCAATTTCTTTGGCTGATGTTGCGGCTGCATTAACTTTTTGGTCGGAGAATTTAGCGCAACAGGAATTGGATTCTGACATATCTAGCATTGTTTGCTTACTGCAACATGCGAATCATTTTATTTGTGATGCCATTTTCGATATTATCAAAATTGATGTTAGATCCATGTCTTTAGCTATTTTAGCTAGAAGAGCTTTATGGCTTAAATCTTGGAATGCTGATATGACATCTAAGTCTAGATTATTATTGCTTTCTTTCCAAGGTAATAATTTATTTGGTTCTCAGTTGGATTCTATTATTTCAACTGTTACTGGAGGAAAGGGGGTTTTTCTGCCTCAGGATAAAAAAACTAAGGGTAAATCTAAGGCTTCTAACCGTTTTCGTTCCTTTCGTCAAAATAAGGAACAAAAATCTAATCCTTCCTCCAAGGAATCTGCTTCCAATTGGAAGCCTTCCTCAAACTGGAATAAATCCAAGACTTTTAAAAAACCAAAGTAAGCCCCTAAGTCTGCATGAAGGTGCGGCCCTCATCCAGCTGAGCTGGTAGGGGGCAGATTAAGGTTTTTCAAGGATATTTGGATAAATTCTGTACAAAATCAATGGATTCAGAGCATTGTCTCTCAAGGGTATCGAATAGGATTCAAAGTAAGACCTCCTGTGAGAAGATTTTTTTTATCTCACGTATCCCAGCAAATCCAGTAAAAGCTCGGGCTTTCCTGAAGTGTGTTTCAGACCTGGAGTCTTCAGGGGTAATCATGCTGGTTCCTTTCCAGGGACAAGGTCTGGGGTTTTATTTAAATCTATTCATTGTCCCAAAGAATGAAAATTCATTCAGACCAGTTCTGGATCTGAAAACTTTGAATCGTTATGTAAGAGTACCAACTTTCAAGATGGTGACTATAAGGACTATTCTGCCTTTTGTTCAGCAAGGACATTATATGTCTACAATATACTTGCAGGATGCATACCTTCATATTCCGATTCATCCAGAACATTATCAGTTCCTGAGATTCTCTTTTCTAGACAAGCATTACCAATTTGTTGCTCTTCCATTTGGCCTAGCAACAGCTCCAAGAATCTTTTCATAGGTTCTACGTGCCCTACTCTCTGTAATCAGAGAGCAGGGTATTGCGGTGTTTCCTTATTTGGACGATATCTTGGTACTAGCTCAGTCTTTATGTTCTGCCGAATCTCACACGAATCAACTAGTGTTGTTTCTTCAAAAACATGGTTGGAGGATCAATTTACCAAAGAGTTTCTTGATTCCTCAGACAAGGGTCACCTTTTTAGGCTTCCAGATAGATTCAGTGTTCATGTCTCTAACAGACAAGAGACGTTTGAAATTGGTTGCAGCCTGTCGGCACCTTCGGTCTCAGTCATTCCCTTCAGTGGCTATGTGCATGGAAGTTTTAGGCCTCATGACTGCAGCATCGGACTCGATTCCTTTAGCTCATTTTCACATGAGACCTCTCCAGCTTTGTATGCTGAATCAATGGTGCAGGGATTATACAAAGATACCACAGTTAATATCCTTAAATCCCAATGTTCGACACTCTCTGACATGGTGGTTAAATCACCAGCGTTTAGTTCAAGGGGCTTCCTTTGTTCGGCCAACCTGGACTATGATCACTACAGACGCAAGTCTTTCAGGTTGGGGAGCTGTTTGGGGATCTCTGACAGCACAAAGGGTTTGGAAATCTCAAGAAGCGAGATTACCAATCAATATTTTAGAACTCCGTGCAATTCTCAGAGCTCTTCAGTTTTGGCCTCTGTTGAAGAGAGAACTGTTCATTTGCTTTCAGACAGACAATAACACAACTGTGGCATATATCAATCATCAGGGTGGGACTCAAAGTCCTCAAGCTATGAAAGAAGTATCTCGGATACTTGCTTGGGCGGAATCCAGCTCCTGTCTAATCTCTGCAGTGCATATCCCAGGTGTAGACAATTGTGAGGTGGATTATCTCAGCCGTCAGATTTTACATCCAGGGGAGTGGTCTCTCCATCCAGATGTGTTTTCTCAGATTGTTCAGATGTGGGGTCTTCCAGAGATAGATCTCATGGCCTCTCATCTAAAGAAGAAACTTCCCAGATACCTGTCCAGGTCCAGGGATGTTCAGGCGGAAGCAGTGGATGCGCTGACACTTCCTTGGTGTTATCATCCTGCTTACATTTTTCCGCCTCTAGTTCTTCTTCCAAGAGTGATCTCCAAAATCATCATGGAACAATCGTGGAACAATCGTTTGTGTTGCTGGTGGCTCCAGCATGGCCACACAGGTTTTGGTATGCGGATCTTGTTCGGGTGTCCAGTTGCCAACCTTGGCCACTTCCGTTAAGGCCGGACCTACTGTCTCAAGGTCCATTTTTCCATCAGGATCTCAAATCATTAAATTTGAAGGTATGGAAATTGAACGCTTAGTGATAAGTCATAGAGGTTTCTCTGACTCAGTGATTAATACTATGTTACAACAAGCTCATAAATCTGTCTCTAGAAAGATTTATTATAGAGTGTGGAGGACTTACATTTCATGGTGTTCTCATAAATTCTCTTGGCATTCTTTTAGAATTCCTAGAATTTTACAGTTTCTTCAGGATGGTTTGGATAAAGGTTTGTCAGCAAGTTCCTTGAAGGGACACATTTCTGCTCTGTTTTATTTCACAGAAAGATTGCTAAACTTCATGATATTCACTGTTTTGTACAGGCTTTAGTTCATATTAAGTCTGTCATTAAATCAATTTCTCCTCCTTAGTCTTAATTTGGTTTTGAAGGCGTTACAGGATCCTCCTTTTGAGCCTATGCATTCTTTGGACATTAAACTACTTTCTTGGAAAGTGTTGCTCTTTTTGGCTATCTCTTCTGCTAGAAGAGTTTCTGAGCTTTCTGCTCTTTCTTGTGAATCCCCTTTTCTGATTTTTCATCAGGATAAGGCGGTTTTGCTGACTTCTTTTCAATTTTTACCTAAGGTTGTGAATTCTAACAACATTAGTAGAGAAATTGTTGTCCCTTCCTTGTGTCCTAATCCTAAAATTCTTTGGAAAGATCCTTACATTATTTGGATGTGGTAAGAGCTTTGAAATATTATGTTGAAGCTACTAAAGATTTCAGGAAGACTTCTAGTCTATTTGTTATATTTTCGGGTCCTAGGAAAGGTCAGAAGGCTTCTGCTATTGCCTTGGCTTCTTGGTTAAAGCTTTTGATTCATTCATCTTATTTGGAGTCGGGTAAGACCCCGCCTCAGAGAATTACGGCTCATTCTACTAGATCAGTCTGCACTTTGTGGGCTTTTAAGAATGAAGCTTCAGTTGATCAGATTTGCAAAGCAGCAACTTGGTCCTCTTTGCATACATTTACTAAATTCTGCCGTTTTGATGTATTTGCTTCTTCAGAAGCAGTTTTTGGTAGAAAAGTTGTTCAGGCAGCTGTTTCAGTTTGATTCTTCTGCTGATGTTTTAAGTTTTTCTTGTCATTAAAGAATACATTTATAATTTGGGTTGTGGATTATTTTTTCAGCCGAAAATGGCTGTTTTTTATTTTATCCCTCCCTCTCTAGTGACTCTTGCGTGGAGTTCCACATCTTGGGTATTGCTATCCCATACGTCACTAGCTCATGGACTCTTGCCAATTACATGAAAGAAAACATAATTTATGTAAGAACTTACCTGATAAATTAATTTCTTTCATATTGGCAAGAGTCCATGAGGCCCACCCTTTTTATGGTGGTTATGATTTTTTTGTATAAACCACAATTATTTCCAAATTCCTTTGTTGATGCTTTTTACTTCTTTCTTTATCACCCCACTACTTGGCTATTCGTTAAACTGAATTGTGGGTGTAGTGTGGGGTGTATTTATAGGCATTTTGAGGTTTGGGAAACTTTGCCCCTCCTGGTAGGATTGTATATCCCATACGTCACTAGCTCATGGACTCTTGCCAATATGAAAGAAATGAATTTATCAGGTAAGTTCTTACATAAATTATGTTTTTCTAACCAGTAAAAACCTTTGCAAGAAATGGTCACATTTCAAATCTCCATTTCAGGTTGTATTTACTGTTTCATGATATTAAAACTGAGTAAAAAAAAGAGAATATACCCTGGCTTATTTACATAGGATAACCAATTATCCCAACTTCTAAAATAGAATAAGAACATTTGGTGTTATTGAAAGTTCTAGCTCATAGTTTTGCTGTTTTTATTTATTGCTGATGTTTATTTTTATATTGTGTAGTTGTTTCTTTAAGAAGGAAATAGTTTTTTTTAGAAATTCTCTAGATTAGGTGATATAAAAAATAAGAAAATTGTTGGAGGTCAGGTTTCTTAGATATTATTGTGATGTCACATTACAAAAATTCATACTTTTCAGTTTATAATCTTTTTATTGGTTTGCGATTTATTCTTCTTAAATATATATATCGTTTTAATGCTTCCTTGATCTGTTTATTTCTCAGACTGTAAATTATTGGGTTTAAAAATGGTGTCCCAACTGTGTATAGCAAAGATAGTGCTTTGTTAATGTCTAATGAGTGCTCTCCAGATGGAATTCCATAAATAGTAAAGAGTGTTCCGTAGTAGGTGCATACCACCGCCAAATGTGAGCTACAAGTGGAAAAGGTCTTTTGTCTTCCAGTTGTTGAAGGAATTCGAAGGATAGCCAGGAAGATATATATATAGCTTATGACAACAAGATTAAATAATAAAAGCGTTATGGGGGTGGCGAGCACTAAATTTGTTATGGCGACAACTTGTGTGTTAGAGCACGAAAGTTTGAGAAGAGGAGAAAAGTCACAGAAGAAATGGTCAATGATATTAGGACCACAGAACGTTAGCGAGCACACAAGTGTGACTATAGTTAATGTTACTGCAAAACCAGTGACCCAAGACCAGCTGATCAGGTGAAGACAATATTTGACGTCCATGATGGACAAATAACGTAATGGGTTACATATGGCAAGATATCGGTCATAGGACATCACAGTTAGAAGGAAGCACTCAGTAGTTGCTGATAGACCATAGAAGAAGAACTGAGAAAAACAAGCAGAATATGATATAGTTCCTCGTTCTAATGCAATAACATGCAACAAGTTAGGGACAATGTTGGTTGCAAACAAGATGTCAGAACAAGAAAGTTGGGTAAGGAAAAAGTACATTGGAGAATGGAGGTCTTTAGAGGCTGACACCAGCATAATGAGTAAGAGGTTTCCAACTAAAGTCAGCATATAAATGATAATGAGCAGACAGATAAATAAAGTTTTATAATTCTGAAGGTTTCCGAACCCAAGAAGTATGAATTCTGTTACTGATGTTAGGTTCCCATCATGCTTTGCCTATTAAAAAAAAAAATAATAGCGTAAGCAAATGGGATAAGGATGTGTTTGTAGATATACAGGTCAAAAAAATATCCAAAATCTGCCTATAACTGGAGAGTTTCACCTACTCATCACATGTATTCAAGTTTCCTAAATTACTAGTTTCACTTTTTATTGTTCCAAGAACGCAGATTGTTGATGATTGTATTATAAATGCTTAGAAATATCAGCCTTAAAGGGACATTGAAAAGATGTGAGAAGCTACTCCAAAGCTTATGTCACTGCACCCTCAACCTGTAGACTGCAGAGCTCTCTTCCTCCTGTACTAGACATTTTTAGTCTGTTTCTGTATCTTATCACAAATCTTTGTCACTGTATACCCCTACCTCTGTACCAAGCGCTATGGAATTTTGTGGCATTATATAAATAAATGATAATAATAATGTATGTAACCTATATTGGGCCAGACTACAATTGGCACGCTAACTACATGTTTGGCTTGCGGGCTAACTGCACTAAAGTTTTAACGCAGCCGGGTTAGGGTGCATATTACAAGTTGATAGTAAAAAGTTTGCATGAGAGCAAAATTCTTATGCGCAGTAACTTCAGATATCACGACTGCACTAACTTCTCTCCATAGACTTCAATGAGGTGAACTGTTTAAAAAACCTAACACTTGTCACTCAAATGCTAACCCTACACATCATACAAAATATACATCATACAAAATATACATCATACAAAATACACATCATACAAAATACACATTATACAAAATATACATCATACAAAATACACATCATACAAAATACACATCATACAAAATATACATCATACAAAATATACATCATACAAAATACACATCATACAAAATATACATCATACAAAATACACATCATACAAAATATACATCATTCAAAATACACATCATACAAAATATACATCATACAAAATACACATCATACAAAATACACATCATACAAAATACACATCATTCAAAATACACATCATACAAAATATACATCATACAAAATATACATCATACAAAATATACATCATACAAAATACACATCATACAAAATACACATCATACAAAATATACATCATACAAAATATACATCATACAAAATACACATCATACAAAATATACATCATACAAAATACACATCATACAAAATACACATCATTCAAAATACACATCATACAAAATATACATCATACAAAATACACATCATACAAAATGCACATCATACAAAATACACATCATACAAAATACACATCATACAAAATATACATCATACAAAATATACATCATACAAAATATACAAAATAGACATCATACAAAATACACATCATTCAAAATACACATCATTCAAAATACACATCATACAAAATATACATCATACAAAATACACATCATACAAAATTCACATCATACAAAATACACATCATACAAAATACACATCATACAAAATACACATCATACAAAATATACATCATACAAAATACACATCATACAAAATACACATCATACAAAATATACATCATAAAAAATACACATCATTCAAAATACACATCATACAAAATATACATCATACAAAATATACATCATACAAAATATACATCATACAAAATATACAAAATAGACATCATTCAAAATACACATCATACAAAATATACAAAATACACATCATACAAAATATACAAAATATACATCATTCAAAATACACATCATTCAAAATACACATCATACAAAATATACATCATACAAAATATACAAAATAGACATCATTCAAAATACACATCATACAAAATATACAAAATACACATCATACAAAATATACATCATACAAAATATACATCATACAAAATACACATCATTCAAAATACACATCATACAAAATATACATCATACAAAATATACAAAATACACATCATACAAAATACACATCATACAAAATACACATCATACAAAATATACAAAATACACATCATACAAAATACACATCATACAAAATATACATCATACAAAATATACAAAATAGACATCATTCAAAATACACATCATACAAAATACACATTATACAAAATACACATTATACAAAATATACATCATACAAAATACACATCATACAAAATACACATCATTACAAAATACACATCATACAAAATACACATCATACAAAATACACATCACACAAAATACACATCATACAAAATATACATCATACAAAATATACATCATACAAAATACACATCATACAAAATACACATCATGCAAAATACACATCATACAAAATACACATCACACAAAATACACATCATACAAAATATACATCATACAAAATATACATCATACAAAATATACAAAATACACATCATACAAAATATACATCATACAAAATATACAAAATAGACATCATTCAAAATACACATCATACAAAATACACATCATACAAAATATACATCATACAAAATATACATCATACAAAATATACATCATACAAAATACACATCATACAAAATACACATCATACAAAATATACAAAATAGACATCATTCAAAATACACATCATACAAAATATACAAAATACACATCATACAAAATACACATCATACAAAATATACAAAATACACATTATACAAAATAGACATCATTCAAAATACACATCATACAAAATATACAAAATACACATCATACAAAATATACATCATACAAAATATACAAAATAGACATCATTCAAAATACACATCATACAAAATATACAAAATAGACATCATTCAAAATACACATCATACAAAATATACAAAATACACATCATACAAAATATACATCATACAAAATATACAAAATACACATCATACAAAATATACATCATACAAAATATACAAAATACACATCATACATAATATACATCATACAAAATATACAAAATAGACATCATTCAAAATACACATCATACAAAATATACAAAATACACATCATACAAAATATACAAAATAGACATCATTCAAAATACACATCATACAAAATACACATCAAACAAAATATACAAAATAGACATCATTCAAAATATACATCATACAAAATATACAAAATAGACATCATTCAAAATACACATCATACAAAATATACATCATACAAACTACACATCATACAAAATACACATCATACAAAATACACATCATACATAATACACACCATACAAAATACACATCATACAAAATATACAAAATAGACATCATACAAAATATACAAAATACACATCATACAAAATATACATCATACAAAATATACAAAATACACATCATACAAAATACACATCATACAAAATATACAAAATACACATAATTCAAAATACACATCATATAAAATACACACCATACAAAATAAACAAAATACACATCATACAAAATACACATCATACAAAATATACAAAATACACATCATACAAAATACACATCATTCAAAATACACATCATACAAAATACACATCATACAAATATACAAAATACACATCATACAAAATATACAAAATACACATCATACAAAATACACATCATACAAAATATAGAAAATAGACATCATTCAAAATACACATCATACAAAATATACATCATACAAAATACACATCATACAAAATATACATCATACACATCATACAAAATATACATCATACACATCATACAAAATACACATCATACAAAATATCCAAAATAGACATCATTCAAAATACACATCATACAAAATATACATCATACAAAATATACAAAATACACATCATACAAAATATACAAAATACACATCATACAAAATACACATCATACAAAATACACATCATACAAAATATACAAAATAGACATCATACAAAATACACCTCATACAAAATATACAAAATAGACATAATTCAAAATATACATCATGCAAAATACACAACATAAAAAATATACATCATACAAAATACACATCATACAAAATATACAAAATACACATCATACAAAATACACATCATACAAAATATACAAAATACACATCATTCAAAATACACATCATACAAAATACACATCATACAAAATACACATCATACAAAATATACAAAATACACATCATTCAAAATACACATCATTCAAAATACACATCATACAAAATACACATCATTCAAAATATACATCATACAAAGTACACATCATACAAAATACACATCATACAAAATACACATCATACAAAATACACATCATTCAAAATATACATCATACAAAGTACACATCACACAAAATACACATCATACAAAATACACATCATTCAAAATATACATCATACAAAGTACACATCACACAAAATATACATCATACAAAATATACAAAATACACATCATACAAAATATACATCGTACAAAATATACAAAATGCACATCATACAAAATATACATCATACAAAATATACAAAATACACATCATACAAAATGCACATCATACAAAATATACAAAATACACATCATACAAAATATACAAAATACACATCATACAAAATATACAAAATAGACATCATTCAAAATACACATCATACAAAATATACATCATTCAAAATACACATCATAAAAAATACACATCATACAAAATATACATCATACAAAATATACATCATACACATCATACAAAATATACATCATACACATCATACAAAATAAACATCATACAAAATATCCAAAATAGACATCATTCAAAATATACATCATACAAAATATACAAAATACACATCATACAAAATATCTAAAATACACATCATACAAAATATACAAAATACACATCATACAAAATACACATCATATAAAATATACAAAATACACATCATACAAAATACACATCATACAAAATACACATCATACAAAATACACATCATACAAAATACACATTATACAAAATAGACATCATTCAAAATATGCATCATACAAAATGCACATCATACAAAATATACAAAATACACATCATTGAAAATACACATCATACAAAATACACATCATACAAAATACACAAAATACACATCATACAAAATACACATCATACAAAATATACATCATACAAAATACACATCATACAACATATACAAAGTACATATCATACAAAATACACATCATACAAAATACACAAAATACACATCATACAAAATACACATCATACAAAATATACATCATACAAAATATACAAAATACACATCATACAAAATATACAAAAGACATTTTCTTCTAAGTGAAAAACATTGGAATGTAAATTATTTCCATTCAAAACACAGTAAAACACATTTAAGCATATTGAAATTAGTTAAAAATGATTTTTCATGTTTCAAGGTGTTTGACTGGAAAGGGCTCAAAAGTGTATATGTGTACCGTATATATATATATATATATATATATATATATATACATATTTACAAATATTAATACATAAATACACATATATATATATATATATACATATATATATATATACACACATACATAATAGCCCTATCCAGTCAAATACATTGCCATGTTCCTTTTTATCCATTATAAAAGTCTATCAGCTAGATTACAAGTTGTGCGTTCGTGTTTTAATGCTGAAAAAAAGGTAATTTCAGCGTTAAAACAGCACCACAGCCATTATGAGTCTTGTCGGTATAGCTGTACCGCAAGCCTTTTAGCCTGTAACGCAACGTCAGTCCCGCACTCTTAAAAATTACGTTTTTTCTTGGGATTTCCATAGCGCAACCATTACGAGTTTTGCAGAGAGGCTAAAAGACCTTTGTTACACCCTAAAACGACAAGATCCGTAACGCCATCTAAAAGCAGTAGTTATGAGTTTTACGCAACAAATCTGTTACATAAAACTCATAACTAGACTGCTACAAAGTACACTAAACACCCATAAACTACCTATTAACCCCTAAACCGAGGCCCTCTCCATCGCAAACGCTATATTAAAGTCATTAACCCCTAATCTGCCGCTCCGAATATCGCCGCCACTAAAAAAAATATTAACCCCTATTCCGCCGCTCAGCGACATCGTCACCACTATGAGAAATGTATTAACCCCTAAACCCACCGCCCTCCCGCATCGCAAACACTATTTAAATATATTTAACCCCTAATCTGCCGTACGCCCACATCGCCCCCACTGTACTAAAGTTATTAAGCCCTACACCACCACCACTATAATAAACCTATTAACCCCTAAACTGCAAGCCACCCACAATGGAATATAATAAAGTAAACTATTAACCCCTAAACCTAACGCCCCCCCTAACTATAGATTAAAATGACAATTTCCCTATCTTAAATTAAAACTTACATGTCAAATTAAAAAAACTAAGTTCAAACTAACAATTAAACTAATATAATTATTAAACTAAAATTAAACTAACTACCAATTAAATAAAACTAAACTAAACTACACATTAAAAAAATCATAACACTACTCTAAAAAATACAAAGTATCTAATTACAAAAAATAACAAATGAAATTATCCAAAATAAAAAAGAATTACACCTAACCTATCAAAATAAAAAAGCCCACCCAAAATAAAAAAAACCCTAGCCTACAATAAACTACCAATAGCCCTTAAAAGGGCCTTTTGTAGGGCATTGCCGGAAGTTAAACAGCTCTTTTACCTGTAAAGAAAATACAAACACCCCCCCAACAGTAAAACCCACCACCCAACCAACCCCCCAAAATAAAAATCTAACTCTAAAAAAAACCTAAGTTACCCATTGCCCTGAAAAGGGCATTTGGATGGGCATTGCCCTTTAAAGGACATTTAGCTCTTTTACAAGCCCAAACCCTAAACCTTAAAAAAACCTATCACCAACCCCTGAAGATCCACTTACAGTTTTTGAAGTCCCGCTTGAACGATCTTCATCCAGACGGTGAGAAGTCTTCATCCAGGCGGCCTCTTCTATCTTCATCCAGGCGGCGAGAAGTCCTCATCTAGGTGGTGAGAAGTCTTCATCCAGGCAGCCTCTTCTATCTTCATCCAGGCAGCGAAGTCCTCATCTAGGCAGTGAGAAGTCTTCATCCAGGCGGCCTCTTCTATCTTCATCCAGGCGACACGGAGCGGGTCCATCCTGAAGACATCCGGCACGGAGCATCCTCTTCATACGGTCGCCGCTGTACAATAAATCTTCAATGCAAGGTACGCAATTCAAGATTGCGTCCCTTGCATTACTATTGGCTGAAAAATTTGAATCAGCCAATAGGAATTAGAGCTGCTAAAATCCTATTGGCTGTACAAATCATTCAGCCAATAGGAATGCAAGGGACGCCATCTTGAATCGCGTACCTTGCATTGAAGATTCAGTGTATGGCGGCGACCGTATGAAGGGGATGCTCCACGCCGGATGTCTTCAGGATGGACCCGCTCTGCGCTGCCGAGATCAAGATAGAAGATGCCGCCTGGATGAAGACTTCTCGCCGCCTGGGTGAGGACTTCGCCGCCTGGATGAAGATAGAAGAGGCCACCTGGATGAAGACTTCTTGCCGCCTGAATGAGGACTTTGCCGCCTGGATGAAGATCGTTCAAACGGAACCTCAAAAACTGTAAGTGGATCGTCGGGGGTTAGTGTTAGGGTTTTTTTAAGGGTTTATTGGGTGGATTTTTTTTTAGTTTAGGGTTTGGGCTTGTAAAAGAGCTAAATGCCATTTTAAGGGCAATGCCCATACAAATGCCCTTTTCAGGGCAATGGTTAGCTTAGGTTTTTAGATATTTTTTTTTATTTTGTGGGTTTGGGGGGGTTTGTAATGTTAATGGTGGTCTTTGTAATTTTTTTTTCAGCTAAAAGAGCTGTTTAACTTAGGGCAATGCCCTACAAAAGGCTCTTAAGGGCTATCGGTACTTTATTATAGATTAGGGTTTTTTTTACAATGGGTATTAGAATAGGAATAATTGTTATTATTTTTGATAATGTGTTTGTTATTTTGTGTAATGTATTTTTTTCGTTTTGGGGTGGGTTTTTATTTTTGGATTAGGACTTGGGCAGCAAAAGAGCTAAATGCCCTTTTAAGGGCAATGCCCATACAAATGCCCTTTTCAGGGCAATGGGCAGATTAGGTTTTACTTTATTTTTATTTTGTGGGTTTGGGGGTGGGGGTTTGTATACTGTTAGGGGGTGTTTATTTTTTGTTTTGTAGCAAAAGAGCTGTTAACTTTAGGGCAATGCCCTACAAAAGGCCCTTTTAAGGGCCCTTGGTAGTTTATTTTAGATTAGGCTTTTTTATTTTGGTGTGGGTTTTTATTTTTTTAAAAGGGTATTAGAATAGGAATCATTTTTATTATTTTGGATAATTTTATTTGTTATTTTTTGTAATTTTAGTGTTTTTTGTTTTTGTAATGTTAGGTTTTAGTGTAAGGCAGCTTAGGTTTTACTTCACAGGTAAGTTTGTATTTATTTTAACTAGGTAGTTAGTAAATAGTTAATAACTATTTAATAACTATTGTACCTAGTTAAAATAAATACAATCTTGCCTGTAAAATAAAATAAAACCTAAGCTAGCTACAATGTAACTATTAGTTATATTGTAGCTAGCTTAGGTTTTATTTCCCAGGTAAGTATTTAGTTTTAAATAGGTATTATCTAGTTAATAATTGTAACTTTAATTTAGCTCTATTTTTATTATGTTAAAGTTAGGGGGTGTTAGGGTTAGGTTTAGGGTTAGGCTTAGGTTTAGGGGTTAATAAAGTTTAATTTATGTTATTGCAATGTGTGGTTGGCGGTTTAGGGGTTAATAGCTTAATTTAGTTGCAGTGATGTCGGAGAGAGGCGGAATAGGGGTTAATAGATTTATTATAGTGTGGGCGATGTTGGGATGCAGGGGAATAGGGGTTAATAATTTTAGTATTGTGGCGGCGATATAGGGAGTGGCAGATTAGGGGTTAATAGTTTTATTTAGGTGGCGGCAATATCGGGGGCGGCAGATTAGGGGTTAATAACATTATGGCTTGATTTTCCTATAGCACGCATAACTCGTAATCTAGCTGTGTATTATTAGCCAAGATTTAAAAATGTTCACTAAAATTCTGGCAAATCGTCTTAAATTGATGTTGTCCTCACTGGTCCACACAGACCAGGTGGGTTTCATTAAAGATAGAGAAGCTCCTGACAATATCAGACGCATGGTCAACCTTATACACTATCTGAATGAGTCATAGACGCCTTCTCTCATTGGATGCAGAAAAGGCGTTCAATAGAATTGATTGGAATGATATGTTTTCGACCATTCAATTTATGGGATTTGACGGCTCTTTTATAACAGCTCTTAAAGCAATATATTCAACCCCGAAAGCACAGGTTGCCTCAGCTGGCTATAAGTCTAAAGTCTTCCCAATACTAAATGGTACGAGACAGGGCTGCCCCCTCTCACCCCTGTTTGCCCTATGCATTGAATCACTAGCAGCTCACATTAGACTACACCCAGACATCTCAGGCGTCAAACTTCGAAAGTCTGAATACAAACTAGCCCTATTTGAGGATGATATCCTACTAACTATAACTAAACCGCCTATCTTCTTACCTCCAATCTCTGGATACCGGATAAACTCTGATAAATGCTAACTGCTACCCATTGCTTTACCTTCCCATATGCAGAAACTACTAGAAATATATTTTGACTTTAAATGGGTTAAACACACACTTAAGTATTTAGGAATTCATCTTACCACACAATTCCACTAACTATATAAGTATAACACCCCACTTTTTAAAACTTTGAGAAAAGACATACAAAAATGTTAATCTTATAACGTCTCCTGACTGGGCCGACTAGCAGCAGTCAAAATAAATATACTTCCCCGTATATAATACCTATTTAGAGCACTTCCGATTAAAATTTTAAATTCAGATCTAGCTACCTTACAATCCGAATTATTATAATTTATTAGGGGAAAAAAGAAGGCCAGAATTTCAAATACAATAGTAACCAGACATAAATTGATGGGAGGAATAGGAGCTCCTAACTTGATGGATTATTAGAGAGCGGCTAGATTAGCCCAAGACTCCATGATACATGGAAGACTTAACGAGGCTTTATGGATATCACTAGAAGCAGACCTGGGGGGCTGGGAATTTCCAGACTTAGTATAATGGGACAAACAACTCTCATACCTACACGAAGCCTACAATGGAGCTCACATTATACAACTGGATCATAGTGGCGAGAAAAAGAACACTTTTCCCAAACATCCTTATTAACTCTGATTAGATACTTATTATCTGGAGATCTTAGAAAACAAATTAGCAAATGGGAGAATAAGGGCTTGTACTGAGTAGCTGACTTATTAGAAAACAAACGATTTGCCCAATTACAACTTAAATTAGAACCCCTCAAGCTACACTGGTACCTATACCTCCAACTAAACTCTTCTCTACATACAATTATTAAACTTACACTCACCAACATGGCCACAACCTTAGAAAATATATGTAGCAGTCAACACAGTCCTAAACAAACTATATCATATCTCTGTAGTGTGCTGTCATGTGTTAAATACTCTTCAATAGATAAACTGCTCTACAGGGGGAACGCAGTGTGTTTAGCACCACATAGCTACTGGGTGCAATTTGCTGGAAGTAGAGAGTGTAATAAACATAATGCAGAGTCTGGGTTAGGGGGCATTTATGCACATATCGGGTCTACTGGTCTAGAGCAGCATATTGAGGATTCATTAGTTGATCACTCATTCATTAGTGATTCCTTCTTGTCACCATGAATTTAAAAATATCTATCTTAAATTTGTGTTTTGGGTAAACTTATATTTTTGCTACTCAATGTGCTAACCCTAACCAGCAAATTATTTAACATATATAGAGGTAAAAGAAGGGAACATGATATGTGTGTGTATGTGTCTGTGACTGTGTATGTGACTGTGTATGTGACTGTGTATGTGTCTGTGACTGTGTATGTGTCTGTGACTGTGTATGTGTCTGTGACTGTGTCTGACTGTGTATGTGTCTGACTGTGTATGTGTCTGACTGTGTATGTGTCTGTGACTGCGTATGTGTATGTGACTGCGTATGTGACTGCGTATGTGTATGTGACTGTGTATGTGACTGTGTATGTGTATGTGACTGTGTATGTGTCTGTGTCTGTGACTGTGTATGTGACTGTGTCTGACTGTGACTGTGTCTGACTGTGTATGTGTCTGACTGTGTATGTGTCTGACTGTGTATGTGTCTGTGACTGTCTATGTGTCTGTGACTGTGTATGTGACTGTGTATGTGACTGTGTATGTGTCTGTGACTGTGTATGTGTCTGTGACTGTGTCTGACTGTGACTGTGTCTGACTGTGTATGTGTCTGACTGTGTATGTGTCTGTGACTGCGTATGTGTATGTGACTGCGTATGTGACTGCGTATGTGTATGTGACTGTGTATGTGACTGTGTATGTGTATGTGACTGTGTATGTGTCTGTGTCTGTGACTGTGTATGTGACTGTGTCTGACTGTGACTGTGTCTGACTGTGTATGTGTCTGACTGTGTATGTGTCTGACTGTGTATGTGTCTGTGACTGTCTATGTGTCTGTGACTGCGTATGTGTCTGTGACTGCATCTGTGTCTGTGACTGCGTATGTGTCTGTGACTGTGTATGTGTCTGTGACTGCGTATGTGTCTGTGACTGCGTCTGTGACTGCGTCTGCGTCTGTGCATGTGTCTGCATCTGTGCATGTGTCTGCATCTGTGCATGTGTCTGTGCATGTGTCTGTGACTGTGTATGTGTCTGTGACTGTGTGTGTGTGTGTCTGTGACTGTGTGTGTGTCTGTGACTGTGTGTGTCTGTGACTGTGTGTGTCTGTCTGTGACTGTGTATGTGTCTGTGACTGTGTATGTGTTTGTGACTGTGTGTCTGTCTGTGACTGTGTATGTGACTGTGTGTGTGTCTGTTACTGTGTGTGTGTCTGTGACTGTGTGTGTGTCTGTGACTGTGTATGTGTCTGTGACTGTGTCTGACTGTGACTGTGTATGTGACTGTGTGTCTGTCTGTGACTGTGTATGTGTCTGTGACTGTGTGTGTGTCTGTGACTGTGTGTGTGTGTCTGTGACTGTGTGTGTGTCTGTGACTGTGTGTGTCTGTCTGTGACTGTGTATGTGTCTGTGACTGTGTATGTGTCTGTGACTGTGTGTGTGTCTGTGACTGTGTATGTGACTGTGTGTGTGTCTGTGACTGTGTGTGTGTCTGTGACTGTGTGTGTCTGTCTGTGACTGTGTGTGTGGCTGTGTGTGCGCAAGTGTTTTGCAACAACAAAAAATAACGTTACTCCATGAGCAAAAAATATTATGCCCAAAAATGGCCTAAAACAGGGGGGGTTCTAAGTGCCTAAGGCAGCACAAAACCTAAATACGCCACTGGCTTAAACGCATGGATAAATCTGTTCTGAATTGACAGTGCACCTTTGCTCCTGAGCTGGACATGATTGGTGCAGATAGACAAATAGGCTGACTGGTGGTGACTATTCTAGTGTTAAAAATACAATTTTCAATTTAATTTTTAAAAGGAATTTGATTATTTTACCATGTATTTAATTCTTGCTCTCCTGTGCCCCTCCAGATGAGGATACAGCTGATGAGCCAATCACTAACAAGCATACCTGTGTAAGCTCATCTGGATCAGAACATTTTATGATTACAATGAAATATTAGGGTGTTTGTGTTAATTACAAGATTACTAAAAACATATAGGGGCATATTTATTAAAGGTCTGTCGCCCACTGCAGACTCGCGGCCAATCGGCCTCCAGCAGGGGGTTGTCAATCAACCCGATCGTACTCGATCGGGTTGATTTGTGGCTATGTCTGTCCGCCTCCTCAGATTAGGCGGACAGGTTATGGAGCAGTGGTCTTCAGACTGAAGGCTCACCAGAAACACGGGGCTTCAAGCTCCATACGGATAGATATGCCCCATAGCTTTACTAATTACACACATCATACATTGGTATCACATAAAGAAAGAGAAGCGCACAGTAGCTTGTTCTATGGTGCATCACCACCTATGAGCAGCCTCTTTTAGCCCTGTTGTGCTTTTCACAAAGAAGAACTTTTCTGAAGTATATCAATCGGACCCAACCTAACATGGGCAGTGCAGCCTGCTCCTTCTGTGCGCCTCGTCAGTGAGATACAGCAATATTCCTTTTAGCACATAGGGCAAGGAGTCCACATCTGATTTCCCTCATCATTCTTAGGGAGACAGTTATACTTCAGGAAAGTTCTCCTCTGTGAGAAGCACGACTGGGCTAAAAGAGGTAATCGCCATAGAACAAGCTACTGCGCTGTTGTTCCTGGTAGAGCGCTTCTCTTTTTGTATGAATAATAAATTGATATTACCGGTTAATTTAAACCAAAAATACAAAGGGGCGTATTCATCAAGCTCTGTAAACAGGCTCGCCGGAAGCGGTCTTAAGACCGCCGCTCCTTAACTCACCCGCCACCTCTGAGGCAGCAATCCGATCGTAAAAGATCGGGTTGATTGACACCCCCTGCTAGCGGCCGATTGTCCATGGATCTGCAGGAGGCAGCGTTGCACAAACAGTTCACCAGAATTACCTGTGCAATGATAAATTCTGACAACATATACTATAGCGGATCATGTCCATCCATACAATGGTAAATCGGCCCCTTCTGTCTCTCCTAATGAACTGTAATTGCTAAGAGAACAAAATGTTAAGGAGCTGAGAAAATAGTTTAAAAGACCAGCGACGTACCCTGTACGACATTAGGGGTTTAAAGCGTCTGGAAGCGATCCTGCTCGCTTCCAGCCGCTTTCCGGTTATTGCAGGATGCCTCGATATCGAGGCATCCTGCAATAACACCCCTGGGCCATCCGATGCAGAGAGAGCCACTCTGTGGCCCTCTCTGCACCGGACATCGATGGCCGGTATCGTTGGTGGGTGGGAGCCGACTTGGGAGGCGGGTGGGAGCCGACTTGGGAGGCGGGTGGGCAGCCATCAATGGGCCGGGTAATGTAGAGGGGGGCGGGATCGGGGGCATGGCCGATGGGGGCGCACACGGGCGCGCGTGCACGGGGGGCAGCGGGCGGGCGCGTGCACGGGGCGGGAGCGGGTGGGAACCGCTACACTACAGAAAAGTTTTGTTTGTATAAGTGGGAGAAAGGGGTATTAAAATTTTTAATATTTTAGAACAAGCAATCAAAGGTATCTAGGAGGGAGTGGGGGGTTGGTCTTTGGTGGGGGGGGAGCTACACTACAGAAAATGGGAACATTTAAAAAAAAAAAAAAAAATTATTCTAAACTGGGTACTGGCAGACAGCTGCCAGTACCCAAGATGGCGCCCATCAAGGCAGAGGGGGAGGGTTAGAGAGCTGTTTGGTGGGGGATCAGTCAGTTTGGGGGCTAAGGGGGGGTCCTACACATCAGCATATGTAAATATGCTTTAAAAAAAAAAAGCCTAAATATACCTTTTATTTTAGTACTGACAGAGTTGCTGCCAGTACTAAAGATGGCGGGGACAATTGTGGGGTGGGGGAGGGAAGAGAGCTCTTTGGGAGGGATCAGGGGGTCTGATGTGTCAGGTGGGAGGCTGAGCTCTACACTAAAGCTAAAATTAACCCTACAAGCTACCTAATTAACCCCTTCACTGCTAGCCATAATACACGTGTGATGCGCAGCGGCATTTAGCGGCCTTCTAAGTACCAAAAAGCAACGCCAAAGCCATATATATTTCTGCTATTTCTGAACAAAGGGGATCCCAGAGAAGCATTTACAATCATTTGTGCCATAATTGCACAAGCTGTTTGTAAATGATTTCAGTGAGAAACCTAAAATTGTGAAAAATGTATAGTTTTTTTTAATTTGATCGCATTTGGCTGTGAAATGGTAGCTTGAAATATACCAAAATGGGCCTAGATCAATACTTGGGGTTGTCTACTACACTACACTAAAGCTAAAATTACCCCAAAAAGCTCCCTACATGCTCCCTAATTAACCCCTTCACTGCTGGGCATAATACACGTGTAGTGCGCAGTGGCATTTAGCGGCCTTCTAATTACCAAAAAGCAACGCCAAAGCCATATATGTCTGCTATTTCTGAACAAAGGGGATCCCAGAGAAAAATTTACAACCATTTATGCCATAATTGCACAAGCTGTTTGTAAATAATTTCAGTGAGAAACCGAAAGTTTGTGAAAAAAATTGTGAAAAAGTTAACTATTTTTTGTATTTGATCACATTTGGCGGTGAAATGGCATGAAATATACCAAAATTGGCCTAGATCAATACTTTGGGATGTCTACTAAAAAAAATATATACATGTCAAGGGATATTCAGGGATTCCTGAAAGATATTAGTGTTCTAATGTAACTAGCGCTAATTTTGAAAAAAAATGGTTTGGAAATAGCAAAGTGCTACTTGTATTTATGGCCCTATAACTTGCAAAAAAAGCAAAGAACATGTTAACATTGGGTATTTCTAAACTCAGGACAAAATTTAGAAACTATTTAGCATGTTTTTTTTTTTGGTGGTTGTAGATGAGTAACAGATTTTGGGGGTCAAAGTTAGAAAAAGTGTGGGTTTTTTTTCAATTTTTTACTCATATTTTATAAACAAAATTATAGTAAATTATAGGATATGATGAAAATAATGGTATCTTTAGAAAGTCCATTTAGTGGTGAGAAAAACGGTATATAATATGTGTGGGTACAGTAAATGAGTAAGAGGAAAATTACAGCTAAACACAAACACCGCAGAAATGTAAAAATAGCCCTGGTCCTTAAGGGAAAGAAATTGAAAAAAGGCCTTGGTCCTTAAGGGGTTAAGGGAACATTAAACTTATGGACGCAATTACAACAGATTGGTCACTGCCTATTTTAACCAAGTGCCAGCTGGTGAGGTTCTGTATTTTTTATACTGGGTGCCGCCATCTTAAAGCTCATATATTCATACACCCTGTTACAGAACTGGTGACCATTCACAGATCAGTGATGTTATTGGCTATCTCACAGCTGTACCGTGCCCTTCAGGTTGAAATGCACAGAGGTTGTTTTACATTTTTGCAGTTTTCATATCTAGTTTAAACGTTATGGGGAGTGCCCCAGGGATCGGTACTGGGCCCTGTTCTTTTTTTATTATTTTTATTGAAGTTCATTGCATGAGATACATGCAATATATGTCAATAAATATCATATAGAAAACTTGTTTCAAATCTTACAGTCAAAGTGAGTCAAACAAGATAAACATTACAGGTATATTACATGTATATACAGGGACACTTGCCATTCAAACTATATACCTCCAGGGTAAAGCTATAGAAGGTAATCTTGCCCAAAAGCAGACCACTCTTGGGTCCCAAATAATGAACCTCCTTTTGCTTATCTTATAATATAGGTAACAAATGCTTATAACTAGACCTTATGGTCCCATACTAATATAAACAGACATTACATACAAATCACTGTGGACCTCTTACAGTCAAAACTATGTAGTATGATATTGGGAAGTATATAACAGTCAAATAGTGTAATTATCACTCAGAACATAGGTCAAAGTCTAAATTAAGTAATCAAATGTGGATGTATAATGCACCTCAGTTAGGAGGAGATGGACTATGTAGTAGCGTATTTCAATGTGAAATGTAGTGGAAAATTACAAATACGGTTCTAGGGCCTAGAATGATCAGAACAGAGTTTGAATTGTTAATACCAGTGACGTGCGGGGAAGTCAGAGTCTGGTGAGGCACTGGCCAGGATCTGACCGAGTAGCACATATATGAACCCAATAGAGATATTTTAAATTTACAACTATATTAGCTGCATGCAATCTTATTATAATTCTTTGTTGAAAAGCATATTTAAATAGAATCAGTAGCTGCTAATTGGTGGCTACACAATCACATCGATGCCTTGTGTGATTGGCTCATTTTTTGCATTGATATTTCTTCAAAAAAGGATATCTAAAGAATGAAGCAAGCCAAGTAAATGGGAATGTTGTTTAAAAATTGTATTCTCTAGCTGAATCATGAAAGAAATATTTTTGGTTTTTCATGTCCCTTTAATTTCTGCAAAAAATTGGAATTACTCGTTTCACTAGGACAGATGGGATCTCAGGCCTGACAGCAGAAATTCTGAAAATTAGAAAACTATATGGCAAATTCCCATTCACAACATAGGTAAAACACATCACGTGAAAATGACTGATCTCAATCATTACTATGGATTAATAACCTTATTATGTCAAGCATGTTGTCCTATCCATGAAGGAAAGTACTTAGATGTTATTTGATTTTATATAATTATTATAGTGATCAATTTATGTGCCAGATATCTTTGTTTGCAATTTTGCAATGCATCACCGGTAAGGGGTATTTTTTTTTTCATAAAGCTGACTCACTATATCATTATGCAAGGAGAAATAGATTTTAATGCTTAGTTTGATAAGAGTTCAACTGCAATTTCTCCTTGCATAATTATATAGTGAGTCAGCTTTATAAAAAAATACCCCTTGCCGGTGATGCATTGCAAAGTTGCAAACAAAGATATCTGGCACATAAATTGATCACTATAATAATTATATAAAATCAAATAACATCTAAGTACTTTCCTTCATGGATAGGACAAAATGTGTGATATAATAAGGTTAGCTGCACTAAATATAGACAGAGACTCCAGTCCAGATGACATTTTTATTACAGAACCAGACTGGGGCTGGGACCTATTTTTACCACAAACTCCAGTCCCAATACTATACTGATTCCTTAATACTGTAATCAGTGACTACAATACCTGTCCTATCTTTTCAGCTTCCTGCCTGTGCTGTTAGGTGCAAACTAATTGCAGAAGTCTTGGATCTTATTGTTTTCCACCACTATCATTTCATATTTTGGAAATCAGTAAAATATACAGTTGATAAAATTAATTATAGTTAACAGTGGAACAAACCCCCTCCTTCATTCAGGATCTACCCACACTCACTGCACTTGGGAGAGTAATCACTTAACTCATTCACAACTTGCTGTCAGCAGAGAACTAGAGGATTTTTCCTATTGTTTAGTATATGCTAAATTAAATATAAACAGTAAGAGCTGCTCGGTACTAACTTGCAAGTTATTGTCACCGCTCACTTCCCTACAGCGCTGGTAATACAGGTTTACAAAAACCCGGCATTAGCAGGCAAGAAATGAGCGTAGAGCAAAATTGAGCTCCATACCGCACACCAATGCCAGTGCTGCTTAAGTCAGCGGTGAGCTGGTTGTACGTGCTCGTGAATGATTTCACCATAGACATCAATGGGGAGAGCCGTCTGAAAAAAGTCTAACACCTGCAATAAAGCAGCGCAAAGCTCCGTAATGCAGCCCCATTGATTCCTATGGGGAAACTAAATTTATGTTTACACCCTAACATGAACCCCGAGTCTAAACACTCCTAATCTTACACTTATTAACCCCTAATCTGTTGCCCCCGACATCGCCGACACCTACATTATACTTATTAACCCCTAATCTGCCGCCCCCGACATCGCCGACACCTACATTATACTTATTAACCCTTAATCTGCCGCCCGACATCGCCGACACCTACATTATACTTATTAACCCCTAATCTGCTGCCCCCGACATCGCAGACACCTACATTATACTTATTAACCCCTAATCTGCCGCCCCCGACATCGCCGACACCTACATTATACTTATTAACCCTTAATCTGCCGCCCCAACATCGCCGACATCTACATTATACTTATTAACCCCTAATCTGCTGCCCCCGACATCGCCAACACCTACATTATACTTATTAACCCCTAATCTGCCGCCCCCGACATCGCCGACACCTACATTATACTTATTAACCCCTAATCTGCTGCCCCCAACATCGCCAACACCTACATAAATGTTATTAACTCCTAATCTCCTGTTCCCAATGTCACCGCCACCTACCTACACTTATTAACCACTAATCTGCCACCCCCAACTTCGCGACCACTATACTAAATTTATTAACCCCTAAACCTAAGTCTAAGCAGAGGAAGACGGAGAGCAGCGCGGCTCCAAAGCAACCTCCAGAGAGCAGCGGCAAACCCAAATATCAGACAGGTCGGGCTCAGACTGAGCGACGAAAATTCAAATGGAGCTCCTTCTTTCTTCTGTGATGTAACCCTAACACCCACTAACTTTAATGTAATTAAAATAAATCTAAATAAAACGTACTATTAATAACTAAATATAATTCCTATTTAAAACTAAATACTTACCTGTAAAATAAACCCTAAGCTAGCTACAATATAACTAATAATTACATTGTATCTATCTTAGGTTTTATTTTTATTTCACAGCTAAGTTTGTATTTATTTTAACTAGGTACAATAGTTACAAAATAGTTATTAACTATTTACTAACTACCTAGTTAAAATAAATACAAACTTACCTGTAAAATAAAACCTAACCTGTCTTACACTAACACCTAACCTTACACTACAATTAAATCAATTACATAAATTAAATACAATTAGCTAAATTACAAAAACAAACACTAAATTACACAAAATAAAAAAAGAAATTATCAGATATTTAAACATATTACACCTAATCAAATAGCCCTATCAAAATAAAAAGCCCCCCAAAATAAAAAACCCTAGCCTAAACTAAACTACTAATAGCCCTTAAAAGTGTCAGTATATTTATGAAAATCTAAGTAGTGCTCTCCAAATAATATATCAGCTTATGGCAGGGTTATAACACAATACAAATAATAATTATCCTTAAAAATAGAAACCCTTAACCAACATGCATCTACTAGAAACAATACAATTAATATAAATACCTGAATTCTTTTATTTAGTTAATATCCATGAACATTTTGAAATATATTTGCAATACCAGAATATGACACAATATTATATACATTAAAACCGACTATTAAGATATGCTATCCTTCTTACAAAGCCCAGAAAAATTTACCTTCACGAATCAGCCTTATTTACAAATAGCCTTTCATTCAGTTAACACAATGGGATTAAAACCTTTAACTTTTAACATCCAAGCAATACAATCCTAAACAGTGCTTATAAACAATAGGATAATATATACACTGTGTGCAGAATTATTAGGCAAATGAGTATTTTGACCACATCATCCTCTTTATGCATGTTGTCTTACTCCAAGCTGTATAGGTTCGAAAGCCTACTACCAATTAAGCATATTAGGTGATGTGCATCTCTGTAATGAGAAGGGGTGTGGTCTAATGACATCAACACCCTATATCAGGTGTGCATAATTATTAGGCAACTTCCTTTCCTTTGGCAAAATGGGTCAAAAGAAGGACTTGACAGGCTCAGAAAAGTAAAAAATAGTGAGATATCTTGCAGAGGGATGCAGCACTCTTAAAATTGCAGAGCTTCTGAAGCGTGATCATCGAACAATCAAGCGTTTCATTCAAAATAGTCAACAGGGTCGCAAGAAGCGTGTGGAAAAACCTAGGCGCAAAATAACTGCCCATGAACTGAGAAAAGTCAAGCGTGCAGCTGCCAAGATGCCACTTGCCACCAGTTTGGCCATATTTCAGAGCTGCAACATCACTGGAGTGCCCAAAAGCACAAGGTGTGCAATACACAGAGACATGGCCAAGGTAAGAAAGGCTGAAAGACGACCACCACTGAACAAGACACACAAGCTGAAACAGCAAGACTGGGCCAAGAAATATCTCAAGACTGATTTTTCTAAGGTTTTATGGACTGATGAAATGAGAGTGAGTCTTGATGGGCCAGATGGATGGGCCCGTGGCTGGATTGGTAAAGGGCAGAGAGCTCCAGTCTGACTCAGACACCAGCAAGGTGGAGGTGGAGTACTGGTTTGGGCTGGTATCATCAAAGATGAGCTTGTGGGGCCTTTTCGGGTTGAGGATGGAGTCAAGCTCAACTCCCAGTCCTACTGCCAGTTTCTGGAAGACACCTTCTTCAAGCAGTGGTACAGGAAGAAGTCTGCATCCTTCAAGAAAAACATGATTTTCATGCAGGACAATGCTCCATCACACGCGTCCAAGTACTCCACAGCGTGGCTGGCAAGAAAGGGTATAAAAGAAGAAAATCTAATGACATGGCCTCCTTGTTCACCTGATCTGAACCCCATTGAGAACCTGTGGTCCATCATCAAATGTGAGATTTACAAGGAGGGAAAACAGTACACCTCTCTGAACAGTGAGGCTGTGGTTGCTGCTGCACGCAATGTTGATGGTGAACAGATCAAAACACTGACAGAATCCACGGATGGCAGGCTTTTGAGTGTCCTTGCAAAGAAAGGTGGCTATATTGGTCACTGATTTGTTTTTGTTTTGTTTTTGAATGTCAGAAATGTATATTTGTGAATGTTGAGATGTTATATTGGTTTCACTGGTAAAAATAAATAATTGAAATGGGTATATATTTGTTTTTTGTTAAGTTGCCTAATAATTATGCACAGTAATAGTCACCTGCACACACAGATATCCCCCTAAAATAGCTAAAACTAAAAACAAACTAAAAACTACTTCCAAAAATATTCAGCTTTGATATTAATGAGTTTTTTGGGTTCATTGAGAACATGGTTGTTGTTCAATAATAAAATTAATCCTCAAAAATACAACTTGCCTAATAATTCTGCACTCCCTGTATATTATGCTATTTAACTGCAATTTATCCTAATACAGTATTAATTTAAAACATCAGAACTTGCACAGATAAATTACTTAGCCTACCAGATACAAATTTAAACAATAATACAATATACACTTCTGAATTATTATTATATATTTGCATAGATAAACAAATTAAGATTGGGATTAGTTTAACAATACATAGGCTATGAAATGCTAACTTGAAATATAAACTGTTTCTCTTGCAAGGTGTATCCAGTCCACGGATTCATCCTTTACTTGTGGGATATTCTCATTCCCTACAGGAAGTGGCAAAGAGAGCACACAGCAGAGCTGTCCATATAGCTCCCCCTCTAGCTCCACCCCCCAGTCATTCTCTTTGCCGGCTCTAAGCACTAGGGTCTCTCTTGGGAGGGTAAAGTGAATGTGGTGTTAGAGCGACATTCAACGCTCTTCAGGCATGGCCTCAACTAGCTGCGGCCAAATTCATCAGATTTCAGTCGGACAACATCACGACTGTAGCTTACGTCAATCATCAGGGGGGAACAAAGAGTTCCCTAGCGATGACGGAAGTGACCAAAATAATCAGGTGGGCGGAGGATCACTTCTGCCATCTCTCAGCAATTCACATCCCAGGAGTAGACAACTGGGAGGCGGATTTTATAAGTTGTCAGACTTTTCACCTGGGGGAGTGGGAACTCCACCTGGAGGTATTTGCCCAGCTGACTCAGCTATGGGGCATTCCAGAATTGGATCTGATGGCGTCCCGTCAGAACGCCAAAATTCCTCTCTATGGGTCCAGGTCCCGGGACCCCAAGGCGGTATTGATAGATGCTCTAGCAGCGCCTTGGTCCTTCAATCTCGCTTATGTTTTTCCACCGTTTCCCCTCCTCCCGCGTCTGGTCGCCAGAATCAAGCAGGAGAAGGCTTTGGTGATTCTGATAGCGCCTGCGTGTCCACGCAGAACTTGGTATGCAAACCTAGTGGACATGTCATCTGTCCCACCATGGACACTGCCAATGAGGCAGGATCTTCTAATACAGGGTCCGTTCAAGCATCCAAACCTAGTTTCTCTACGTCTGACTGCTTGGAGATTGAACGCTTAGTTCTATCAAAGCATGGGTTCTCTGAGTCAGTTATAGATACTCTGATTCAGGCTAGAAAGCCTGTCACCAGGAAAATCTACCATAAGATATGGTGGAAATATCTTTGTTGGTGTGAATCCAAGGGTTATTCATGGAGTAAGATTAGGATTCCCAGGATATTGTCATTTCTCCAAGAAGGATTGGAGAAAGGATTGTCAGCTAGTTCCTTAAAAGGACAAATATTTGCTTTGTCTATCCTGTTACACAAGCGTCTGGCAGAGGTACCAGACGTTCAAGCGTTTGCTAAGGCTTTAGTCAGAATCAAGCCTGTCTATAAACCTGTGGCTCCGCCATGGAGTTTGAATCTAGTTCTTTCAGTTCTTCAAGGGGTTCCGTTTGAACCTTTACATTCCATAGACATTAAGTTGTTATCTTGGAAAGTTTTGTTTTTGGTAGCTATCTCTTCTGCTTGAAGAGTTTCAGAATTATCTGCCTTACAGTGTGATTCACCTTACCTGGTGTTCCACGCAGATAAGGTAGTTTTGGGTACCAAGCCTGGTTTTCTTCCTAAAGTTGTTTCTAACAAGAATATTAACCAGGAAATAGTTGTTCCTTCTCTGTGTCCTAATCCATCTTCGAAGAAGGAACGTCTTTTACACAATCTTGATGTAGTTCGTGCTTTAAAGTTCTATTTACAAGCAACTAAGGATTTCAGAC
Source organism: Bombina bombina (assembly GCF_027579735.1). Lineage (NCBI taxonomy): Eukaryota > Metazoa > Chordata > Amphibia > Anura > Bombinatoridae > Bombina > Bombina bombina. The sequence goes on from NC_069505.1 coordinate 697,232, forward strand.
AAACATCTTCCTTGTTTGTTATCTATTCTGGTAAGAGGAGAGGTCAGAAAGCGACTGCTACCTCTCTTTCCTTTTGGCTGAAAAGCATCATCCGTTTGGCCTATGAGACTGCTGGCCAGCAGCCTCCTGAAATAATTACTGCTCATTCTACCAGAGCAGTGGCTTCCACATGGGCTTTCAAAAATGAGGCTTCTGTTGAACAGATTTGTAAGGCAGTGACTTGGTCTTTACTGCATACTTTTGCCAAATTTTACAAATTCGATACTTTTGCTTCTTCGGAGGCTATTTTTGGGAGAAAGGTTTTGCAAGCAGTGGTGTCTTCCGTTTAAGGTACCTGTCTTGTTCCCTCCCTTCATCCGTGTCCTAAAGCTTTGGTATTGGTATCCCACAAGTAAACGATGAATCCGTGGACTGGATACACCTTGCAAGAGAAAACAGAATTTATGCTTACCTGATAAATTACTTTCTCTTGCGGTGTATCCAGTCCACGGCCTGCCCTGGCATTTAAGTCAGGTAAAAAAAAAATTGTTTAAACTACAGTCACCACTGCACCCTATGGTTTCTCCTTTTTTTCCTAACCTTTGGTCGAATGACTGGGGGGTGGAGCTAGAGGGGGAGCTATATGGACAGCTCTGCTGTGTGCTCTCTTTGCCACTTCCTGTAGGGAATGAGAATATTCCCACAAGTAAAGGATGAATCCGTGGACTGGATACACCGCAAGAGAAAGTAATTTATCAGGTAAGCATAAATTCTGTTTTCCTTAACTCTGCTACATACAGCAATAGTAAATGTTTACTTTAAATGCTTGCATACAAATAGGCAAGCTAAGAGCTATTCAAGGTTATGCAATACAATTTAAAAGCCCAATTTGCTCTTTCCAATCTTCCAATTGTAATTTAACTGTAGTGACTATGCATATAACTTATTCTAAAACATCACATGTAATTTCAATACTTTACCAACTAAACCAATCAATATCCAATATTCCTTAATAGGAATGTTTTCACCTCAGAATTACCAATAAGTATAATTTTGCAGTCAATGAGAAGGGTAGATCAGCTTTGCTTGAGTAAATGGTATTTCACGCCAGCATCCAATTACAGGTCAGCTCAGCCAAAATCTGTCTCTCTCTATGTTGCAATCACTTTATATGGGTTCTCCTCACTTGTGAAATTGGAAACGCCCAAAACGGAAACCTTGTCTCGGATTGGTTAATTGAGATTTCATTTTTAAAACAGCCAAAAGCCTTCTGGTTGTAGTTCTCGTATGGCAACACCGGGTGGCAGCATTACAAACAGACACAGCAATACATGCAGCATGACAATACATACAAATTAATTTAACCAACATTTTTAGTGAAATATTTCTTTAAACTATGTAATAACTGCCATAATTTCTTGTATTAATCTCTCCCAATATTAATTATAGATGGAGCAGCATCAGATCAATTTCCTGATCGTTTTGATATGAAACATCATGTTTTTTTTTTTTTAATATTACATTATATTAAAAGAATTATGCTGCTAACTATTTTGAAATTAATGGCATTTAAACATCTGTCATATATGTATTTACACAATTTCAGCCTATTTCACATTTCCAATAGTTCTGCCTGCATGTATTCCTCTATGATCCATCTGAAAAATAGAAAATTTATGTTATATATATGCACTTCAAATATGGGATTATTAAAATGGTTATTTAATCTATACTAATTCTGAATTTATTTCCTATATAAATATCCCATGCAGCAATTATCTATTTAATATAATGTGTTTAATTTCAATATATATTCATATGTTTATATTTATTATCATATAAAAGACCGTCACATATCCATTAAAAATAGATATATATTCTTATAATGCTGAAGTGTATTCTACTTGCCTATAACATAGTTGTTTTAAAATGTCATTGTGAGCCATGTGTTTTCTCTGTGTTATCCTCCCTAGACTCTTCGTCTCTTATTCACCACATGGGGTCATTTTTGTACCTGAGAGTAATGCTGACATTCTCACAAAACATGTCACTTTGGAAATGCTATCACACCTTTCCAGTTTGAAAGACAAATGGTATCCTGATCTATGTATCAAAAGGCTGTCTTTGACACAGCAGGAAGTGGGCCTCAAAGGCTATATTAAACTCTCAATTATGGTAAAACATGTTTGTATTTTCATCTATTGAGTAAATGTTTTAGTGTCAAGCCTTTGGAGACATCCTGTCTGTGGTTTAGTCCTGAAATGTTTATTCAAACTTGTGGGGGTTTTGCGAATCAAATCCTGACATCAGAATTTAAACCTTATTCCAGTAATATCTGATAAAAATATGGTTTCATACATAAACACATTTCCCTGTCCTATTGACAAACATATATATATATAAATATGTATTTACCTGTGCCCTGACATAATTCCCCCTTTCAAATTCAAATATATGTAGGACACATGTATTTGAATTGGATCAAAGTCAGTGGTACTCGGTGAGGATATTGGCCGTATACATCATAGGCAGTCCTTTAAGTAGATAGTCCGTTATTTTTGAGCAAGTCATCTTCAAACTACAGTATGTCTTTAGTGCATTTGGGGATATGACACTTCATTCTCCCTCTATGACTTGTAGTTGGGATCTGGGATGACATGCCCACAATTGATTGATATGGACCCATTTATCTATGAAACTTTCATTTTTGGGGATCCTTATTTTATAGGCCACTGGAGATATTTTGTCAGTAATGACAAAAGGACCTTTCCATGAGGGAAGAAATTTCTTCTCCCTAACCTGATCTCTTCCAAAGTTATAAAGATAAACTTTATCATTTATTTCATATTCCCTTTTGGACGTTTTGAGATCATAATAGGTTTTAGTGGCAGTTGCGGCTCTTTCTAAATTCCTTTGAGCAAATGCAAAGGCATATTGCAGGTGCTTTCTTAGGTTCTCCACATATTGATGTGTATTGGCAGCGTTTATCAAGTTTTGGTCTGATGTACGGTACAGTAGATGCTGAGGTAGAACCAGTCTTCTACCAGTCATCAGTTCAAAAGGTGACATCTTGGTTGCACTACTTGGAGTTGCTCTTAATGCCATTAAGACTAGAGGTAGTTTTACATCCCAGTCTTTACCCGTTTCACTCACAAACTTTTTGAGAATTTTAACAATGGACTGGTTGTAACGCTCTACACCACCACTTGAGGCAGCTCTATAAGCAATATGGAGCTTTCTTTTAACCCCTAGTATTTTCCACATTTTGGTCATCACTTCGCTAGTGAAGTGGGTCCCCTGATCTGACTCGATTCTTTGGGGTAAACCAAATCGGGAAAATACATGGTTGATGAGCAACGCTGCGCATGTTTCAGCACTATTGTTAGGTGCACTAATGCACTCTACCCATTTTGTGAACAGACATGTCACGGTTAACATGTATTTGTTACCTCTTGATGACCTAGTTACAGGACCAATAAAATCAATTTGTATATCTGACCATGGCATTACCATCCCCCTTTTCTGCAATGGCGCTCTATGCGTTGGCACAGTGGGTTGGAACTGTGGACAGATTAAACACCCTTGACAGTAGGTTTGGACATCTTTCAACATGTGTGGCTAAAAAGGGTAATCACGTATAATTTCATACGTGAGTTTGGCACCACGATGACCGGATGTGGGAGCATTATGGGCATGTTGGAGCATTAGACCTCTAAACTTGGTGGGTACTACCCATTGCTGTATGCCAGTTTTTGAGGTTCAATTAACAAACCATCCTGTAACTTGAATTGTGTTCTGGATTTCATTAAGATTCTAAGATCTTCTTTGTCAATACAATCATCTTTTGAGATGGGGTTGCTTTCAGGATCTTCTATGTGTTTATAGAAGATGCCTACAATGGGGTCTTCTTTTTGACTAGTGATCAGGTCCTCACTAGGAGAATCCTGATTCCATTGTACCAGGTTAGGCTCATGCTGTTGTTTTGTCTGGTTTCTGGTAATGGCTTCTACCTGAATTGCACCCATTAAGTGGTCAATATTAAGGAGTTCTCCAGTTATGGCTCCTTGTTTGGCTAATGAATCTGCAAGATCATTGCCTTCCTTATCAGGACCTAGAACTCTGGAATGACCCTTGGTCTTTTTCCAGTGTATGGTTAAATCAATGGATACCACCAGATTATCAATCTTGCAGAACAACTTGCCATGCTTGACTGGTTTGTTATTGCTTTTCTGCATGCCATTTCTTTTCCAAGTTGGCAGGTATTCAACAAAGCTGTCGCGCACATAATTTGAGTCAGTTATGATCACAAATTCATGAATATTATGTTCAATAGCCATTTCAATGGTTTTGAGAACAGCAGTTAGTTCAGCAACTTGACTGGATCTTTGTCCAATGTTGAAACCTATAGATATATTGGGGAATCCATTTGTCCCAGTTATACCAATGCCAACGACTAATCTGCGCTCATTTTCAATGGTGGTATGGTAAGAACAACCATCAACATACACCCAAGGTAATGTTTGGCAATTTTCCTCATTGTACATTTTATATGGGGAAAGCAATTGTTCCTCCAGAAAATCATCGTCTGATAATTCTTCCCCAGGATATCTAGCAGTACAGTCGTGGAGCTCAGCAAGCCCTTGCGCGACTGGATTCTTTTTATTCTGCTTGTAGCGAATTTCTAATGGCCAGCCTTGTAAGGAAAGAGTCCACGCTGTTATGCGGCTATTTGACAAATTCCCATCTCTTATTCTCTCACTTTGCAAATATAGCAAAGGCTGGTGGGCCGTTTCTACAATAATTTTCTTGCCCTGTATATAGCTGCGGAAATTTTGTAGAGCCCATACAGTAGATAAGAGGGCTTTTTTGCAATCGCTAAATTGTATTTCTACTGGGGATAGAGTTTTGCTTGCATAAGCAATGGCTTTGCTTAAATTATCATGCTTTTGGTATAAAACAGCACTCATGCTTACATCTGTGTACCCTGTATCTAAGTAGAAAGGTTTACCACCTTCAGGGTATGCTAGGCAAGGTGCTTGTGTGAGTTTTCTCTTCAGCTCTTTGATGGCTGTCTCTTGAGACTCACTCCAGTGCCATTTCACATCCTTCTTTAGAAGAAGTAGTAGTGGTTTAGCTAACTCTGCATAATTATCAATGAATTTGCGAGAATAATTTGTCATACCCAGGAATGATCTCAATTCCTTTAAGTTAGTTGGGTTTTTAGAATTCACTATAGCTTCCACATTTTTCTTCGGAGAATTTAGCCCTTCAGAAGTAACTTCATGTCCCAAGAAGTTTACACGAGTGCGGCACCATTGAGCTTTTTGTAGGGATAATTTGACACCTGCCCTTTTAAGTTGGCTGAGGACATGTTTAAGCTCTGCGACGTGTTTTTCAAAGTCTGTGCTTTTGATTAAAACATCATCAACATAAGATAAGGTCCCCCTTTCCAGTGCATCAGGCATAGCCTTATTCATGAATACAGCAAATTCATGTCCAGAATTTATTTATCCAAATGGAAGTCTCTGGAATGCATATTGGACCTTTTGGAAAGTGAATGCCAGCTTATATTGGTCCTCTTCATGTACCTTTATGGTCCAATATCCCTGTGCACAATCAATGGCAGTGAATATTTTGGATCCCTGCATTTGTGCAAGGCACTGGTCAATGTATGGTACAGGCCAGCCAGACATGTACACTCGTTTGTTTAGCTGTCTTAAATCAGCACACAAACACCATTGTCCATTGGGCTTGAGAACACCTAGAATAGGATTATTATAAGAGCCGTGCACCTGTCTGATAATACCTCTTTCTTCTAAACTCCTTATGATCTCTGCAAGAGAATCATATGGGGCTAAGGGAAGTCTGTATTGTTTGACAAATACAGGTGGTGCATCGGGATCTGTTTGTATTCTTGCAATGTGCAAGTCTGTAGTACCACAGTCATAAGAATCCCTAGCAAAAATATCCTTGTACTCCATCAGGAGTTCTCGCAGCTGTTGGCGTTCATCATCGCTGGAACAGCCATTAGCTATGGATATTTGCTCTTCGACTATTTGCTGAAATCCTGGACAGATTTCAGGCTGTCCTATTTCTTCCTAGCGGTGAGATCCCCTTGATTATAGTTTACATTGCTCCCATGACTCTGGGTATTGGGGTAGTCTTGCTGTTTGATTGGCTGATCAAACACTAGAGAGCCTTCTTCAATTTTACAGATGCCTTCCTCTGAGCTGAAGGGATAAATAGACTGAACATTAAATAGACCCTCTGGCATAGATGCAAAGGATTGTTCTATTAATTGTTCTTCAGTTAAGTATCCTTTAGGTATTAGCCCAATTACATTATTCTGGAATCCAAAAGTGTAATAACTTGATTCCAGTGCATATCCTATAGTAGTTCCCTTGGATAATGTTATATCCTGTGGGGTCATGTTATGTACAATAATATGTATTGGAACAGTTCCAATATTCACCATAGGAGTGTAGGTTACTGTGACACCCAGAGTTTGTATTCTATGGGAGAGGCAAATCAGTGTTTCAGAAGTTTTTAATTTCTGACCTCTCTTTACCTGTAAGGGTAAAAGAAATTTATCAGCCCCAGCAGGAATTATAACATGGCTAGATACCTGCATATTCACAGCATATGGCAATTGCTGGTTTGATTTCAGGGCTGCATTTTCATCCTGAAATACTTCAGGGTCCCCCTTTAACCTGCTCCAGAGGCAAGAGTTAATCAAATCTATTTGTATGGCATATCTATGTAAGATATCATTTACAATGTATATTTGATTATGGGGAGTATTTAAAACTAAAAACAGGTGCTTCACTGACTTATTACCAATAGAGATAGATAATAAGCACTTAGCTGTGATGTTGTAGCTTTCAGACCTGTTATCTAGGTTGTGGACACAGTGGTCTTGGGGAGAAAGATATTTAATCACTTTAGGTTCAGCTATTTGCGCTAATAAATCTTCGCTTATATAGCTAGCTTCCTGTTTTAAACTCAACTTGGCATATTTTGTTGTACCAAGGTCATGCATTTGTATAGGGATAAATAAATCCTCTTTAACTCTCTCAATCCCTGTGAGGTATTGAGCGTGGCCTCCCCCCTTAGGGATTTTATGATCCCCCTTGTGGAGTGATATGGTTAATACATCGCCATCTAAGGAAATATTCGCTATCTTCCCAGGCGAAATTTTAAAAGTATTGCCATCAGAGCCACTTAAAGGAGTCTGATCATCTATTTGGAGAATAGTGATTTCAGGTACAGAGTTATTCCTGAAATGAATCTCCACAGCATCTGGTTTCTCTTCCACCACGTGACAGTTATGTCGGGGGCGAGATATACCAGATTTTTCATAATTGATAGGCCTTTTAACTTGTGACCAAATTACATTATTTATGCAATCAATTATGGTGCTTAATCGTTTCAGGAGATCACTACCAATAATTAAACGATCAGTTGGCAGATCCACTATAATAACAGGATGTCTTATGATCCTGTTCCCCAATTTAAATTTTAACTAGGCAATACCGTATACTTTTAGGGAGTCACCCCCAACACCTATTAGAGAACCGTCAAATTCTCTTATTTTAGGTTTGTGGGGTGTTAGCTGTGTGTAGTACCTGTGAGATAAGATAGTTGCCTGAGATCCGGTGTCAATTAATCCCATGATAGGGTTGGAGACTGAATCTTGCAGCTCAACTAATACATAATACCTTCCTGCAGTTTCTACCATTTCACACATAAAGTTGGCGTTATCATACATCTGTGGGCTTCGCCATGTGTTACCTGAATTTGCCGTGTTTTCCGATGCAGAAGAAACTTCATACCTACCGGTCTCCTCTATGACAGGGCCGGCTGGATTCTTGTGTACTGCATCTGTGGAAATAAGGTTAAGGGAGTGCTGCAAAGGAAGAGATTTGTTAATTTTTCCCGGATGAGGTTGCCTGTCATCACAGCTAAATTGTCCATTTCCGGTCTGTGGGGAGAGAACATGATTAGTATCATTGATATTTATTATTACATTTTGTTTATCTCTCCCCTCCCCTTCAGGTGATACTGCAGTATTTATGACTGTGCCTGTGGTCCACAGCTGACCACTGGCTGTACCCCTAAAAAAGTATTGTTCGGTTGCTGAGCCGTAGAAAGTTGACTCATATTAGCGAATTGTTCGCTCAACCGATTTAACTGGGTAAACAGCATATCTACCTGATTGTACACGTTACCTCTACCCCTGGGCCTATCTCTTGGTGCCCCATGATAATGATTCCTGGACCATTGGGTTCCCTCAGAATCAGGGCCGCTATTTCTATTCTGGCGTGGTTGCCCCTGGGGTTCAGCTTGTTCAGTATTAGTACTTTGGGGAGCATTATATACCTGGGGTGTTTGGTTACCCTGAGAATATCTTCACCGTCTATTGTATCTACCCTTGCGCGGATACCAATTATTTGGTAAGTATTCTCTTTGTGAGTAATTATTTACCTGATTATGTCCCCCACTTTGGTTATAGTCTCCCTGCGCCTCAACCTGTGTAGGGGAGGGGGCAGAATTAAACCTCTGTGGAGATGGCCTGTTTTGACTGGCCACTTCCGCGTAGGTTTTCTGTTTAGACTCCAAATTGAGTGGTTTAGGTGACACCCTAGTTTCTGCCACAATTTTGGGTTCTGATTCCCTTTTAACCCCCTGTTCACTGGACTGCTGAATAGAGTATAATTTTGTACTCTCTTTGATCAGCCATTCCAATGAGCAGTCCTCATCAAAATCTCTAGCTAAGTTAATTTTGATGGGTGTAGGCAGTGCTTCAAAAAATAAATTTACAAATTCTGAGCCATCAAATCTGGGATTATCTTCAGCCATACTGTACGCATTTTTCAATTCAGAAAGGAATTCGATTGGACTCTGATTCGCACTACACTTTAAACCATATACCGCTATTTTCGCTGCAGTTTTAGTGCGATATTGCCCGAATTCTTTTCTGCATTGTCGTTTTATCCCACTCCAGGAATGAATATTCATATCCTTTAGTGAAGCAAAGAATTTGTGATGCTTACTGTCAAATACCCAGGGCAGAAATTCAATTTTTAATTTCTCACTTGTAACATTCATTACAGCTAACGCATTTTCAAAAGCCTCTAAATGATCAATTTCAGATTTTGTTCCCTTATTGGAGAATATAGGTACTGCGCGCTGTATGAAGGTGATTATTTTATGGGAATCATATACTTTATTAGACTTATTTTGGGATTCTCTGTTAGAGTTTCCCTCCCCCGCACCAGCTGCGTTACAGCAGTCCTCTGGATTTACATCATGAGGTGATTGTCTAGTTGGGAAATCTATTTCTGACCCATTAGGGGTCAATTGTCTATACTGTTCCATATATTTTTGTACCTCGTCCCTGATGCGTTCGCTAAAGGAGTTAGCATTATTCTCACTGTTAATATAAGGGTTTTCATTATGGCGATATGACCTTTTTAAATCGCTTAATTCTCTCAGGCTTTGCGCAAGCTGTTTATTTAAATCTTGTATCTGTGCGAGTAAGTCTATGTTATGCTTATCTAAGGCGGTTAGGTTCTGGGCAAATTCATCCATTTTATTTTTGGCTATTTTTAAATCCTCTTCGCATCTGCGCGAGGAACGAATACTACTTTCTAGCTCTTGTATTTGCAATTGTTTGTCTATAACACAAAACGACATTTCGTCAATAATGCATATTAAAAGGGGCCAAGATTTTAGTATTAGTTTGTCTCGTTTTTTGGGAGTTTTGCATTGATTAATCATTAATAATTCTTGGAAGAATTCATTCTCTTCATTCCACATATTATTATTAACGGTAATATTTTTAGACCTAGTTTCAAGCATATCCATAAAATCATTTAATTCACCCGCAATATTAAACTTCCCTTTAATGTAACTTAAGATATCTTTCTTAAGGACCTGACCTTTAGTAATGGGTATGGTGATGGGACCATTTTCATCGCTATGTATAGAATTAAATGAGTCACTTCTGGCTACAGACATTATTATATTGGTTTAGTATTTAGTTAAATTAAAACGCAAATACAATTTTTGCCAATAAAAAGAGAGAAAAAAAAAATGATATTTAAAAAAAAAAATAGTATTAATTTTGAAATATGAAAAATTAATATTTCGAAATATGAAAAATTAATATTTCGAAATATGAAAAATTAATATTTTTGATTAACTTTGAAAATATGAAAAATTAATATTTTTGATTAATTTTAAAATATGAAAAATTAATATTTTTATTAATTTTCCAAAAATTCATCTTTAATAATATTTCAAGATATTAATATCAATCTCGAAATATGAAAATCAATGTTTCAACTTTTCAAAAATTATATCTTCAAAATATTAATATCGAAATATGAAACTTTTTCTCTCTTTTATAATAATTTCTATTTACTACAAATATATGATATCAATATGATGAATTTTTAATAAATCTCAGCAAGTGCCTCCAATCAATATGTCAGTATATTTATGAAAATCTAAGTAGTGCTCTTCAAATAATATATCAGCTTATGGCAGGGTTATAACACAATACAAATAATAATTATCCTTAAAAATTGAAAACCTTAACCAACATGCATCTACTAGAAACCATACAATTAATATAAATACCTGAATTCTTTTATTTAGTTAATATCCATGAACATTTTGAAATATATTTGCAAAACCAGAATATGACACAATATTATATACATTAAAACCGACTATTAAGATATGCTATCCTTCTTACAAAGCCCAGAAAAATGTACCTTCACAAATCAGCCTTATTTACAAATAGCCTTTCATTCAGTTAACACAATGGGACTAAAACCTTTAACTTTTAACATCCAAGCAATACAATCCTAAACAGTGCTTATAAACAATAGGATAATGTATATATTATGCTATTTAACTGCAATTTATCCTAAGTCTGGAGGACGACTTCTTGCCACTTGGATGAAGACTTCTCCCGGCTTCGTTGAGGACTTCTTGCCACTTGGATGAAGACTTCTCCCAGCTGGATGAGGATGGATGTCCGGTCTTCAAAAACTCTAAGTGGATCTTCGGGGGTGAGTGTTAGGTTTTATTAAGGGTTTATTGGGTGGGTTTTATTTTTAGATTAGGGGTTTGGGCAATGAAAAAGTGCTAAATTCCCTTTTAAGGGCAATGCCCAACCAAATGCCTTTTTCAGGGCAATGGGGAGCTAAGGTTTTTTAGATAGGATTTTATTTAGGGGGTTTGGTTGTGTGGGTGGTGGGTTTTACTGTAACTTATGTTAGGTTTTATTTTACAGGTAAATTTTTATTTATTTTAACTAGGTAGCTATTAAATAGTTAATAACTATTTACTAACTATTCTACCTAGTTAAAATAAATACAAACTTAGCTGTGAAATAAAAATAAACCCTAAGCTAGATACAATGTAACTATTAGTTATATTGTAGCTAGCTTAGGTTTTATTTCACAGGTAAGTATTTAGTTTTAATTAGGAATTATTTAGATATTAATAGTAGGTTTTCTTTTGATTTATTTTAATTACAATAAAGTTATTGGTTGTTAGGGTTAGACTTAGGGTTAGGTTTAGGGGTTAATAACTTTAGTATAGTGGCGGCGACGTTGGGGGCGGAAGATTAGGGGTTAATAAATGTAGGTAGGTGGCGGCGATGTTAGGGGTGGCAGATTAGGGGTTAATAATATTTAACTAGTGTTTGCGATGCGGGAGTGTGGCGGTTTAGGGGTTAATATGTTTATTATAGTGGCGGTGATGTCGGGAGTGGAAGATGAAGGGTTAATATTTTTATTATAGTGTTTGCGATGCGGGAGGCCTCGGTTTAGCAGTTAATAGGTAGTTTATGGGTGTTAGTGTACTTTTTAGCACTTTAGTTATAAGTTTTATGTTACAGCTTTGTAGTGTAAAACCCATAACTACTGACTTTCAGTTTACGGTATGGATCTTGTAGTTATGGGCTGTACTGCTCACTTTTTGGCCTCCCAGGCAGACTCATAATACCGGTGCTATGGAAGTCCCATTGAAAAAGGACTTTTTGAAAGCTGCGGTAGTTACGGACAAAAAAGTGTGTGGTGCCCCTAAACCTACAAGACTCGTAATACCAGCGTTAGTGAAAAAGAGCCTTAACGCTGCTTTTTCACTCATACCGCAAAACTCGTAATCTAGCCGATAATTTGCAGTGCATGGTAACCAACACACATACAAAAAACTCTGCATATTGCTATTCAGGAACTGGAACATTTGTTTTAACTGAGCGATGATGTCTTTGTAAATCTGGCCAATTTTTCTTATTAAATTCTGACACAAGGTGCTCATTGGATATATTACATAAGTAGTTAAAATATTGCTTTGCTGTGGGACATACAATTAATAATTGAAGAATTAAGTAGAATTTATAGGCAACATTACCCAATGTGTGCAATGTATTAGATCTAAGATGGGTAATTGCTCAAAGAAACCCCACAAGCAATTTGGTATTACTTTATTTATTTATTCGGCCATCAGCCATGATGTCTGCGGAATTTATAGCTTCTGTCTTTAACACAGCAGTTTTAAGAGTCAGTTGGGAATAACTGGATTATATTAAAGGGACCGTCAAGTCCCAAAAAAACTTTCATGATTCAGATAGGGCATGTAATTTTTTTTTTTTTTAAATTTCACTTTTATTGAGGTTTAATACAATAAGTTGTACATAAGCAAAAAAGAAAAACAAAAAGATAAAAGGAAAACAATAAATCAAGGACATGACAATAACATTTTTGGTACAAATCACTTAGGTCTACTGCATCATAGAAAAAAGAAAATAACTTGACGTACCGCATTATAGAAATAACAACTCATATTGCCATGTTGCATTGATTGTATTTGCTAACACATATGATTTATGTTAGACCTCCTTTTTCCTTTCTTCCCTTCCGTAGTTTATCTTCCCCTTCCTCTCCCTATCCTCACCCCCAAGAAAAAAAAAAAGAAAAAAGGAAAGAATAGCTTGAATTATATATTTAATCAGTGCCCCCCCGGCTACCACAAATTGAGCAGCACCAGTTCTGAGTTCCTAAATGGAAAAATTATCATTTCTATTTCATTGGTTGGATAGCCTTTAATAAAAGCTGACCATTTCAGAAAGAATTTTTTTATGTCTCCCTCGTTATCAATATTGGTATCTCTTTGCTCGATCATACATTGTTTCTTCAAACTATTTTTTACCTCAAGGATTGATCTTTGAACACTTCCAATGCTTAAGAATCAAATATCTGGCAGCTAATATTGTGAGAATAATTAATTTTTCCTGAGATTGTTGCCGTACTTCCAATTGAACACAAAAAATAATTTGTGTCAGAGTGAGTGCCAGAGGAGCAGCCATCAGATTTTTATTAAGCCAGAATTCAACTTTGTGCCAAAATTGGCGTATTTTGGGACAATTCCATAGCATATGGACCAGGTCTGCTGCAACGAGGGAACACTTTGGACAGGCCTTAAATTCCGAGTTGTGTATGTTCTATGTAAGATTTTAAGGTGTGCTTCCCTCCAGGTAGCGGAAAGAGTGGCCCGAGAAACTCGATCTATTGACCTCTGTACGCTATTTGACTCTACCAGTCCTGAGGTGATTAACCTGGACCATATCGCTGCTATGTGTTCCAATAGAGAGGTTCCTTTGTTAGCGTTAAGGAGTGCATAGCAAGGGGTAATTGACATACGTCCAGCTTTTATCGAAGTCAGCCACTTCTCCAGTTTTCCTAGGGTCCATGACCAGTCTGTGTTCCTAGTAATCTTTAATCCATAATGTCTAAGTTGCAAGTATGCAAAAAATTCCTTCTGTGATAGGTTAAATTCATTTTTCAAGCGTTCAAATGTTTTTATAACGTTTGAATTGTTTTTGAATATTTGCTTAACTTTTACCAGTCCTAGATGGGACCATCTATCAAATATGGCCATTTCCAGGCCAGGTTGAAATCTAGGATTTCCTTTTATTGGTAAGTATCGGGATACACTGCAGTCCAATCTTAGGGCAGTTCCTACTTTCCACCAGGCTTTAATCGGGTTCAAAATGCTTTTAAGCTTTTTAATTTCAGGGGGTAACCACTTGGGTGTACAATGTGCCAGACCAGTGAGAAGGTATGGGTGACAGATATTTGCTTCTAATGAAATGTTTATAACATAATCTTTAAAGAGAATCCAATCTGTCACTGTTCGTGCACGAAAAGCCATGTTGTATTGCCTGACATCCGGCAAGGCCAAGCCCCCATGTTGCTTTGCCAAGGTTAATTTTGCTAAGGAGATTCTCGCCTTTTTCCCCTGCCAGAGGAATTTCCCAACTGCTTTATTAAGCAACCTGATGTCTTTTCCGTATAATATTAGTGGGGTATTTTGTAATATATACAAGAGTTTCGGGAGAAGAATCATGTGACAGACCCTTCTGTCAGGACTGAAAGAGTTAACTGTGTTTAGCTTTAAGAATCTAATTTCTAAAGACAGGTTTTCTGGCCTCAGCTATTGTGTGCTATAATTACATTTAAGTAATAAACAGGCCATTGTTTAATCACCCTCAGAGAACAGACACTAGGTGATAAGACAAGCCAAATGTGTTTAAGTTGTTATCTGCCTAAGTAAAGTATTTAAGTAATATAATTCTATTGTATCATGTCAAGGGCGCTTCTCCCTTTTATCTAATGTACAACATTCTTTCAACCCCCATCTGAGGGGGGGTCAAAAACCTGTATAAATCTGTGTGCTGCCTTCAAATAAAGTTATCCTGTTTTAAACCTGAAATGTGGAGCTTGGTCTCATGTTTGCAGGGAAACTGATCAAGGTTGTGAAGTGCTGATTCTGTATGCAGGACATTGTTCATCTGGTATTAACCCTTGGTATACAGTTGGTACCGTAACATTGGTGGCAAGCGACGGGAGAATCCTTATCGCCCAGAAGAGCAACTACACAAGCCAGTAACCTCAGGAAGAGGGGGATTATTACAATACTGACTAAGATGGAAAGAGTACCAGGGACAGAAGGAACCAATGGGCCCAGCATATCAGACAGAACCCCTGAAGAAGCAAGCTTTGATCGGGCGGTTAAAATAAGACTGGCATATTATGGCCCCAACCCATCTGCCGAAATTATCGACCGGGTCATAGCAGCTGTGGAGGCCAACCTACTTCGCCAAAGCGGCGCTGCAGCAGCCCAAGTCACAGCAACCCCAGTGGAAAAGGGAAAAGTAAATTTTGCAGCTTTTAAAAACTTCCTGGAAACAGAAGGAGAGATTGATGGGTACCTTGCAGATTTTGAGAGGCAATGTGCACTACACCAGGTACCCGCAGAGGACTGGGTCACGATATTATCCGGAAAATTATCCGGCCGGGCCAGTGAGGCTTTTCGGGCCATTCCAGATGAGGAAGTTGGGGATTATAATACTGTGAAAGAGGCTCTGCTCTCCAGGTATGCGGTTACACCGGAGGCATACCGGAGGCGGTTCAGAGACACTGTTAAATTGGCTGGCGATTCCTACGTTGAGTGGGCATGTAAGGTGCACCGCACAGCATCGCACTGGATGGCGGGGTGCCAAGCCGTGTCTGGGGAAGAGGTGCTGCAGCTATTCCTGTTGGAACATTGCTTTGACAAGTTATCAGCAGGAGTTAGGGAGTGGGTTCGGGACCGTAAACCCTCCACCCTGCATGAAGCTGCTCGCTTGGCAGATGAGTATACGGATGCCCGCAAACTGGACACTGCTACCACTAAGCCCCCTGCTAAAGTGGAGTACAGACCCCCGGCCACCCCAGCAGCTGCCATTTACCAACCCCCAGCACACCGCTATACCACACGGTCTCGGGCCACGAACTACCCTCAGAGAGCCTGGTTCAATTCGCGGGGCTACTCACAACCTATTCAGTGCTTTGGATGTAAGCAACTAGGGCACAAAAGACCAGAGTGTCCCCTAAACGCAGCGAACCAAGCACAGTCCTGGAGAAGACCCGCTAGCGGAATCCCACGTAATCCTCAGCCTGCAGCCCGCTATGTAGAGGCGCAAGAATGCTGGGGCATCCTACATGAGGCAGACCTTGTGCAAGCTGCCCACCGGAATAACCGGCAACTGGTTAAAGTGAATGGGAAGGAGGTCAGTGGTCTACGGGATACTGGTGCTACCATGACCTTGCTTCGAAAGAACTTGGTGTCTGAGAAACAGCACACAGGAGACACTGTGGCTGTGAGGGTAGCAGGGGGCACTGTGTTCCGCCTACCTGTTGCCAGGGTGCATTTGGATTGGGGAGGGGGCGCTAGACCTGTGAATGTGGGGGTCATGAAGGATTTACCAGCTGATGTTCTCCTTGGAAATACCTTGGTCCCCCTTGTTTCTGCCTATGCTCCCATGGGTCCCGCTGATGTTAACCCTGTGACTACCCGTGCTCAGATCCGTGCAGCAGAGACTGACCCCCCTGCTGCTAAGCCCCAGGACGCTGAGCTCAGTAAATCTCTATCCGCTATTGATATGTGGGAGTCACGTTACAATGCGCTGATGAAGGAGAAGAGTCACGTAGAGGATGAAATGGTCACGTTAAATAATCATGTAACAGTGCTAGCAGGAGAGAAGAGGAGTGCAGAGGAAAAAGCACGTTTAGAACAGGAATCTCTGCTAGACAGGCTGCACCGACAGACTGCAGAAAACACCAGCTTGAGAGTGGAACATGAAACATTAAAGACAAACTTAGTGACACTGGAGGAGAAGCTGACGCTGGCTCATAGTGAGGTGCAGCAACTCAAGGGCACCCTATGTCAGTATGAAGGGATTGTGGATACCTATAAAGAGCAGGTACAAAAACCACGTAAAGAAGCCGATGATATTTTGAAGGACTGTTTAGCCCTAGTCGGGGCACTGAAGAGGTTGAACCCTTATTTATACAGACAGGGATTCTCTCTCATAACGGGAATACAGATGGATTGTCCCAGCAAACTGACATGCCTACCACCTCCTAGTCCGGTCATCCCCAGGTTGACCCGCAAAAGGGTCAAGCCGGGTCTGCCGGAGTGTTCCACAAGGGGGGAGCTATGTGACAGACCCTTCTGTCAGGACTGAAAGAGTTAACTGTGTTTAGCTTTAAGAATCTAATTTCTAAAGACAGGTTTTCTGGCCTCAGCTATTGTGTGCTATAATTACATTTAAGTAATAAACAGGCCATTGTTTAATCACCCTCAGAGAACAGACACTAGGTGATAAGACAAGCCAAATGTGTTTAAGTTGTTATCTGCCTAAGTAAAGTATTTAAGTAATATAATTCTATTGTATCATGTCAAGGGCGCTTCTCCCTTTTATCTAATGTACAACATTCTTTCAACCCCCATCTGAGGGGGGGTCAAAAACCTGTATAAATCTGTGTGCTGCCTTCAAATAAAGTTATCCTGTTTTAAACCTGAAATGTGGAGCTTGGTCTCATGTTTGCAGGGAAACTGATCAAGGTTGTGAAGTGCTGATTCTGTATGCAGGACATTGTTCATCTGGTATTAACCCTTGGTATACAGTTGGTACCGTAACAAATCATTTTATATAGGGCTATTCTCCCAGATAATGAAATAGGTAAAGTTTGCCAAGATTTCAGTCTCTCACAAATCATTGTTAATATGGGTGTTATATTGACTTTATACAGCTCAGTGAAACTTACTGGTATATTAATACCCACATATTTAAATGATTCAGAGACCTCTTTAAACGGACTGTCTTTAATTGAATCCCTGTTTTTATTTAACCAGAATAATTCCGATTTAGAGGTATTGACCATATACCCAGAGAAAGAGCCAAATTGTTGAATAATGCTAAGCAGTTTGGGTATATTCGACTTTGTATTTGAGATATAGAGAAGGATGTCATCCGCATAGAGTGCAGCCTTCATTACATGTTCACCCAAATTAATGCCCTCAATACTCTGTCGGATCTTTATTGCAAGAGACTCTATGACAATATCGAAGAGAAGAGGGGACAGGGGACACCCCTGACGCGTTCCCCTTTCAATTGCGATGTCTGAGGATAGTGAATTGTTAACTATTAGTCTGGTGGATGGACATATATATATAGGTTGTGGATAAAATTGGCAAAGTTGTCCCTAAATCCAAATTTGGCTAAGGAGGTAAACAGGTGGCTGAAGTAAACTGAGTCAAATGCCTTAGCCGCATCGATAGCGACTATTGCAAGATCCTTTTTGCCCTCTGTCCCTCTCTCTCTAGTTTGAAAGAATTCTGTCATCAGGAGAACCTCCCTAATTTTGGAGGCTGAATTGCGGCCATGGATAAACCCTGCTTGATCATTGTGAATAATATATGGGAGGCCACCTTGAAGCCTACGTGCCAAGATTGAGGCAAGGATCTTATAGTCCGAGTTCAAGAGGGCTATCGGTCGATAAGATTCCTTATGATTGGGATCATTGCCTCCCTTCAGAAGCAAAGTTGTGAAGGAGGCTGAAAAACCAGCTGGTATGGTATTGCCATCAGTAAAAAATTTGTTATATGTTTTACATAGATACGGAGCTATCTCTAAGGTTAAGATCTTGTATACCTCATTGGGAAGGCCATCTGGGCCTGCTGCTTTGTTCGTTGCTGATTCAAAAATCATTTTACTAACTTCCTCATTAGAAATCGGGCTGTTCAAAATGGTATTCATTTCTGCTGTGATTGAAGGGCAGTTTACCTGGCCCCAAAATTGCTCAGACTGAGATTTATCTGCAGTTCTTGCAGAGTACAGATCTCTATAATACTCTGTAAAAGCCTCTAGGATATCTTCTGTTTTTACCAGTAGCTTCCCCCGATGAAGAACTCTTTCAATCATAGGGGGCTTATTATCACCTTTGGCTAACTTAGCCAATAGTTTGCCAGATTTGTTGCCGAATCGATAAAGCTTGGCCTGAAACCTCAATTCTCTCTGTGTTTCCACTAATAAAGCCATAGCATCTCTTTCGCTCTTGGCTTTTATATATTTAGCCCAAAGAAAAGGTGTGTTTTGCAGAAAATAACGGTTATATGCGTTGGTCACGGAATTCGTGACCTCTTTCTCCCTCTTTTTCATTTTTTTTGATATCATAGCGGCATAGGCCGTTATTTCCCCTCTGAGGACTGCTTTGGCAGCTCCCCAGAATATTTCCGGGCGGTCAGCAAACTCGGAGTTAAAATGAAGATATTCCTTGAATTTATTGATCAAATGGTTCTTAAATTTAGAATCGTTGACCAAGTAGTATGGAAATCTAAATCGCGTGGAGGAGTTTATGAACCTATTTAACTGTACTTCTAGAAAGATAGGAGAGTGATCTGCTAGAGTTACAGGAGTTATTCCTGCAGTAGTTTTCATTGTGTATAATCTATCATCGATTAAAAAGAGATCTATTCGAGATAGAGTTTTATGAGCCCTGGAGAGGCAAGTTCTCGGACATCGGGGTTTTGGATTCTCCAGATGTCTTTAATAGCTAGATTCTGGGTTAAAGTTTTAAATATTTTTGTTTCAAGGTTATCTCTTTTTTTGTTTTGCTTGCTTGTTAGTCTGCCGGGGTCTATCTAGAGGAGATTGCGGCGCCATATTGAAGTCACCTCCTAGTACCACATAACCTTCTGAGTAAGTTAATATTTTAGATTGCAGCGTATCCCAAAACTCATAATCTAGCATGTTGGGTGCATATATATTACAAAGAGTAAACAGCTGATCTTGAATTTTAATTTTCATCATCACAAACCTCCCCTCAGGATCCCTTTCAGAGTGCATTAACTCATATTCTAGTCTTTTTCCAATCAGTATGGCTACCCCTCTTTTTCTCCCAAAGCTAGGAGAGGCAACAACCTCTTTTACCCAAGAGTCTTTCATTTTTTTAATTTCGTCTATGTTTAAATAAGTTTCTTGCAAAAATGCAAGATCTGCCTGCATTTTTCTCAAGTGAGAGACAATTGCTTTCCTTTTGATGGGGGTCGAAATACCACCTATGTTCCATGATATAATTTTAACTTTGTCTAATCTTTTAATCATCTATTAACATAAATAGGGCTTTTATGGCAGAAGGCAGGAATGGGGGCGAGAGAAGGGGGGGAACAATAAAGAGGAAAAGGGAGAAAAAAAAAAAAAGGGGGAGGAAAAAGCCACCCCCCCCCTGGGGAGGAAAGGGGGCGGAAGGGAACAAAAAGAAGGATGCTCTAAATATTTATCTAGTATCTCAATTCAATGCTCAGCATGGAAATCTCCCCTGCTGAGTTCTTGGTCCTATAGTAGTCCTCTTCTGAGGTCTGCTTTATTTTGAAAAAACCCATGCCAATTCTCTTTGAGGCCTATTAACCTAGTTAATATCTATTTGTTGCTGTCTATCTACACACTATTTGACTTGTTGATTCTAATTCAGAGAAAAAATTGTCAGCTTCACGAGCATTTTCGAAGAAATATATTTTGTCATTTATTCTAAGTTTGTGTGGGTATAATAGTGTCGCTTTATATCCACTTTGTATCAGTTTTGTGCATATTGGTGCCAATTCTTTCCTCCTTGAGGCTGTCTCAGCTGAGAAGTCTTGAAACAAGAGGATTTTGGCACCGTCTAAGCTGATTGGTTGTTTCTTTTTAAATTGTTGAAGTATATTAGTTTTGTCAAGATAGTTTAGGAAACGCACAATTGCTGGTCTGGGCCTATTATTTATTTTATTGTCAGTCGGGGGTGGACCTATTTTATGGGCCCTTTCTATTATTATATGAGAAGTGGGCATTTCTAAGAGTTGTACTAGAGTCTGGGTAATAAATAGGGAAAATTCGTATTTTTTCCCTCAGGTATTCCTATAATCCTTATATTGTTCCTACTAGATCTGTTTTCGAGGTCCTCGACTTTTGCCATTAGTTTTTGAATTTTGGAGTTATTTTCCTCTAGGCTACAACTATGCGAGATGGTAAGATCCTCTAGGTCCGAGACCCTCTGTTCTGCCTCCTGTAATCTATTTGAAAATTGCCTAATTTCCTGGGAAATTTGTGCTATGTCCTGTTTTATCTCAGATCTTAGAGTTTCAAATTTGGGAGTTAATGCTTCTGATATATTAGAGACCAAGTTTTGAATATTTAAGGTCTCCGTAGCAGGATTAGTAATAGGTGTAGTGATATCTGTTACATTTTCTGAGACTCCTTTAGTTTTTTTGTCCTTATGTCTGCCTGCCATGCTTGGAGAAGTAGTTCTAGGGGAGGTGTTTAAAAATCTTTCCATAGGACAGGTGAGAGCTGTGTAAAGGAAGAGAGTGACTGAGTGAGTAAGAACTTGTGAGTTATGGACCCAGGGGTCGTGATATGGGGCGTGGTTGTGTTAGTGTGAAGAGGTGTGGTGTGATGATGTAGGAAGTGGGTTATTGTGAAATATTATAGTGGAGGAGGAAAGGGGGAGAAGGGAAAAGGGAAGGTGGGAGTCTATGTATAAGGAGAGGGAAAAAAAAAATAAGAAGGAGTGAACTCTATGTTATTGACCTGTGGGACAGGGTGCGGGATAAGCGAATTATGTAAATGCCAGCAGTGATTGTGTGCATGCAAAAAAAAAAACTAAAACAGTGATCCGCAAGGGGTGTGAATTATTTAAGTGATTTAATACGAACTATTCAACCAAGCAGTGACAGGGTTAGATCAAGGCACCGTGATTCTTCTTCCCCTGTTCTGTTTAATAAGAGTAAGAAACCCTTAGCAGTTTTCACTCATCAACTCCAGGCAAAGCAAGAATATTCCTGATTTAGGTATATAAGTTAGTAAAACAGGTTTTATAGCACAACTTTTCTGATGCCCTAGAAGAGGATTTTATATGCAGAAAGAGCAAGATATTTAATTTAACAAGATTAATATCTCATATTTGTATGCTAAAAAATGACGTAATAGAGCAAGGAGGTTGACTAGCAACGTGTGGGAATTATTATTTAAGCTGCCTGATTACAAATTCCCTAGGTCTTAAGTTGATCTTCCCTTCCTTGCCTTCTTGCAAGTAAGGGCAGTCAATTATATATGTGTTGGTATGGTTTACATACTATTTTTTAAAATGCACAGTGTGATAGACGCCTCATATCTATACCCTAACTATGACTAAGAATTTATATGCAACATCAAACTAGCGTGAAAGAGTATCGGTTTACCTTGGACAGCTATAAAAGTAGAGAGGTGTTCAGGGAAAACTGTGTTTTCAGGATTAGATTCAGCTAGGAGGTTTATCCTATTAAAGCAGAGGATCCCTCAAATTAAAACTTTGCTAATATTCTGGGAGCAATAGGCATTACATTTGCAAGAATATGCTTATCCCAGCCTTCCTTAGAAATATTCACTGGTGCAGTATATTTCTGTTTACCAATACCCCTGTTATTACTGTAATAGGTCATGCATGTTAATATTTTCTGGAGAAAAGTAAGCAAGTGTTAGATTTGCAGCAGGTTAAAGCAGGAACTTAATATTTTGTAACAACATGCATATGTTAGTTCTCCCATTCTTGTCTCTTTCAGGGGTAGGGATAAAACTAGGCTACAATTACTGTTTCCCTTTGAACCAATAAGTTATGACGTGCCTATAACAAAGAAGCAAAGCAAACAACAGGATATTGGTATATTAGGATATATGAGGTAAATGTCTCTAATATTTCAATTCCCCCTTTTCTTTTTCTTTTCCCTTCTCTTTTTTCCTCCCTAGGAACAAGCAAGCATGCTCATTATAATAAACATCTCATATCTATAGCCAGCTATGATTATAGATATTATATACAACAGCAAGGTAACGTAGGAGAATATCGTTTTTCCTTGGACAATTATAAAAATAAGGAGGTGTTCAAGGAGAGCTGCCTATTTGACAATATATTCAGCTAACAGCTTTGTCCTATTAAAGCAAATAATCCCTCAAATGAAACCTTTGCTGGTATTCTGGAAACAATAGGCAATTATAGTTACAAATACGTGCTTATCCAAGCCCTATTTGAAGTACAATATATTTCTAGTTACCAATACCCCTGTTGTTTCTGCAATAAGTCAGACATGTTAGTGTTTCCTGGAAAAGATACAGAGTTATTAAATTTGCAACGGGTTAAGGCAGGAGCTTAATGTCTTATAACAACATGCATATGTTAGTTCTCCCATTCTTGTCTCTTTCAGGATTAGAAAGAAAACTAAACTACAATTTCTGTTTCCCTTTAAGCCAGTAGATTATGATATGGCTGTAACAACAGAGAAAAGACAAAGCAAACGGCAGGATATTAGTATGCTGGGGTACATGAGGTAGATTTCTCTAATGTTTCAAATCCCCCTTTTTTTTCTTTTTTCCCTTCCTTCTAAAGTCATATAGGACAAAGAAAAATGAGCCAAGCAAAGTGACCTCAAGTGACCATAAGATTGGTTTGCTACAGGTCAGCAGATTTATTGCTATATCAAGGTTCTGTATACTGCTATTTTTAATATAGCGATCGCTAATTTTATATGGTATGAATTTCCTATTAGTCATTATTGTAATCCAGTGATGCCGGCATCTTAGACTTATATGAGTTTCTTTTATCCGATTTTATTATATGTTATATATTTACCTGTTTATATTTGTTATCTTTTATTAAATTGACAATTTTCTGTCACTTTTTGGTATTTTTATTCACACATATATATTCAACATCTTGATTAATTTTGGTATTTAATATATTTAATATATTATAATCACAGTTTCACTTTAGGTTAGCTCCTTCTGGAGCGCTTATCCCACACCCCCCCTTTTTTATCTCAAGGAAGTTAGTAGCTCATGCAAGTTATAAAGAATGTACCATTCACCCTTTGTCCATCTAACTTCCTTATGAAAAAGTAGATGAAAAGGGCACAGACCCCCAGAGCAGGGAGACGTGCTTTGTAGGCCTCTTTAAAGCTGTTTTTACTCTTAAGTCTAGAGGAAAGTTTATCCAATTAGGTTAGATGCGGTTTTTCAAATGTCTGCACTAGGTCTCAACAATTTCCAGGCGGCCGGGCAGCTTGCACCCCAACAAAAAGAAAGTACCTTATGCCACACAGCTCGGTGCGATGACAAAAACAGGCCCTGTGGTTCTAGTGAGACAGCTTCCATTCAATGCTGTAGATGCCTGTTCCCCCCGGGTCAATCCAAGCCACAGGCTGCACCACCCTCCGGATTAGTTATACATTGGTCACCAGGCGGGGGCTGCCGAGATTCCACAAGCAGCAGCGGTGTGTGGAGTATGCAACTCGGCAGTCACTCCCGTGCTATGTCGGTGGGTGGTCTAGCGCCAGTCAGCCGACGTCACCAGTCAGCGTCCTGTTGATTCCTGTGTCGCGCTTCCTCTGTGGAGCTGAGGAACGGCAGACTGGCTCCACTTCTTCTGTGCCGAGCGGAGACAGGTAAGATTGGGATAGTTTGTAGCGAGGCCGGATAGTTTCCTTACACCGGGGTTGGACCAAGGGTCTGAGAAGAGGTGCCTGTTCTTCGATCTTTTAGCCAAGGTCTGAGTATCCTTGGAGGAGGCGCCCGCCTCAGCCGATATCCCTTCCACCTCCTCACGCAGCACCGGTGGGAGGGGTGGGGGGAGTCCGCCTATGCTTTCTGTTCCGTATGTTCAGATGTAGGAAGTTAGATCTGTAACGACCAAGCTAAAACACGGTGCGTTGTAGTTGCACCGCTATGGAGCCGGGGTCCGGTTACCCTTGGATAGTATTAGCCGCCCAGGACAAAAGGTCGGCGCGAAATTAGCCGCCAATGGCTAGTGTAGGAGTTTAGAGAGAGCGTGCACACAGCGTGTCCTGCACCCAGTCTCCTCCCCCCGGATCTCCTAGAGCATGCAATTTTCAGGGCATGTAATTTTAAACAACTTCCAAATTTACTTCTATCACCAATTTTGCTTTGTTCTCTTGGTATTCTTAGTTGAAAGCAAAACCTAGGAGGTTCATCTGCTAATTTCTTAGACCTTGAAGACTGCCTCTAATCTCAATGCATTTTGACCACTAGAGGGCAATAGTTCATGTGTTTCATATAGATAACATTGAGCTCATGCACGTGAAGTGACCTAGGAGTGAGCACTGTTTGGCTAAAATGCATGTCTGTAAAAAGAACTGAAATAAGGGGGAAGTCTGCAGAAGGTTAGATACAAGGTAATAACAGAGGTAAAACTGAGATAAGGGGCAGTCTGCAGAGGCTTAGACACAAGGTAATCACAGAGGTAAAACTGACATAAGGGGGCAGTCTGCAGAGGCTTAGACACAAGGTAATCACAGATGTAAAACTGAGACAAGGGGGCAGTCTGCAGAGGCTTAGATACAAGGTAATCACAGAGGTAAAACTGAGATAAGGAGCAGTCTGCAGAGGCTTAGATACAAGGTAATCACAGAAGTAAAACTGACATAAGGGGGCAGTCTGCAGAGGCTTAGACACAAGGTAATCACAGATGTAAAACTGAGATAAGGGAGCAGTCTGCAGAGGCTTAGATACAGAGGAAATCACAGAGATAAAACTGACATAAGGGGGCAGTCTGCAGAGGCTTAGACACAAGGTAATCACAGATGTAAAACTGAGATAAGGGAGCAGTCTGCAGAGGCTTAGATACAAGGTAATCACAGAGGTAAAACTGACATAAGGGGGCAGTCTGCAGAGGCTTAGACACAAGGTAATCACAGATGTAAAACTGAGATAAGGGGGCAGTCTGCAGAGGCTTAGATACAGAGGAAATCACAGAGATAAAACTGAGATAAGGAGGCAGTCTGCAGAGGCTTAGATACAAGGTTATCACAGAAGTAAAACTGACATAAGGGGGCAGTCTGCAGAGGCTTAGACACAAGGTAATCACAGATGTAAAACTGAGATAAGGGGGCAGTCTGCAGAGGCTTAGATACAGAGGAAATCACAGAGATAAAACTGAGACAAGGGGGCAGTCTGCAGAGGCTAAGATACAGGATAATCACAGAGGTAAAACTGAGATAAGGGGAAGTCTGCAGAGATTTAGATACAAGGTAATCACAGAGGTAAAACTGAGATAAGGGGGAAGTCTGCAGAGGCTTAGATACAGGGTAATCACAGAGGTAAAACTGAGATAAGGGGGCAGTCTGCAGAGGCTTAGATACAAGGTAATCACAGAGGTAAAACTGAGATAAGGGGCAGTCTGCAGAGGCTTAGATACAATGTAATCACAGAGGTAAAACTGAGATAAGGGGGCAGTCTGCAGAGGCTTAGATACAAGGTAATCACAGAGGTAAAACTGAGATAAGGGGACAGTCTGCAGAGGCTTAGATACAGGGTAATCACAGAGGTAAAACTGAGATAAGGGGGCAGTCTGCAGAGGCTTGGATACAGGGTAATCACAGAGGTAAAACTGAGATAAGGGGGCAGTCTGCAGAGGCTTAAATACAGGGTAATCACAGAGGTAAAACTGAGATAAAGGGGCAGTCTGCAGATGCTTAGATACAAGGTAATCACAGAGGTAAAACTGAGATAAGGGGGCAGTATGCAGAGGCTTAGATACAAGGTAATCACAGAGGTAAAACTGATATAAGGGGGCAGTCTGCAGAGGCTTAGATAGAAGGTAATCACAGAGGTAAAACTGAGATAAGGGGCAGTCTGCAGAGGCTTAAATACAGGGTAATCACAGAGGTAAAACTGAGATAAAGGGGCAGTCTGCAGAGACTTAGATACAAGGTAATCACAGAGGTAAAACTGAGATAAGGGGGCAGTCTGCAGAGGCTTAGATACAATGTAATCACAGAGGTAAAACTAAGATAAGGGGCAGTCTGCAGAGGCTTAGATACAAGGTAATCACAGAGGTAAAACTGAGATAAGGAGCAGTCTGCAGAGGCTTAGATACAAGGTAATCACAGAGGTAAAACTGAGATAAGGGGGCAGTCTGCAGAGGCTTAGATACAAGATAATCACATATGTAAAACTGAGATAAGGGGCAGTCTGCAGAGGCTTAGATACAAGGTAATCACAGAGGTAAAACTGAGATAAGGAGCAGTCTGCAGAGGCTTAGATACAAGGTAATCAAAAAGGTAAAACTGAAATAAGGGGGCAGTCTTCAGATGCTTAGATACAAGGTAATCACAGTAAAACTGAGATAAGGGGCAGTCTGCAGAGGATTAGATACAAGGTAATCACAGAGGTAAAACTGAGATAAGGGAGCAGTCTGCAGAGGCTGATACACGGTAATCACAGAGGTAAAACTGAGATAAGGGAGCAGTCTGCAGAGGCTTAGATACAAGGTAATTACAGAGGTAAAACTGAGATAAGGGGCAGTCTGCAGAGGCTTAGATACAAGGTAATCACAGAGGTAAAACTGAGATAAGGGGGCAGTCTGCAGAGGCTTAGATACAGGGTAATCACAGAGGTAAAACTGAGATAAGGGGACAGTCTGCAGAGGCTTAGATACAAGGTAATCACAGAGGTAAAACTGAGATAAGGGGGCAGTCTGCAGAGGCTTAGATACAAGGTAATCACAGAGGTAAAACTGAGATAAGGGAGCAGTCTGCAGAGGCTTAGATACAAGGTGATCACAGAGGTAAAACTGAGATAAGGGGGCAGTCTGCAGAGGCTTGGATACAGGGTAATCACAGAGGTAAAACTGAGATAAGGGGGCAGTCTGCAGAGGCTTAGATACAAGGTAATCACAGAGGTAAAACTGAGATAAGGGAGCAGTCTGCAGAGGCTTAGATACAAGGTGATCACAGAGGTAAAACTGAGATAAGGGGGCAGTCTGCAGAGGCTTGGATACAGGGTAATCACAGAGGTAAAACTGAGATAAGGGAGCAGTCTGCAGAGGCTTAGATACAAGGTGATCACAGAGGTAAAACTGAGATAAGGGGGCAGTCTGCAGAGGCTTGGATACAGGGTAATCACAGAGGTAAAACTGAGATAAGGGGGCAGTCTGCAGAGGCTTGGATACAAGGTAATCACAGGGGTAAAACTGAGATAAAGGGCAGTCTGCAGAGGCTTAGATACAGGGTTATCACAGAGGTAAAACTGAGATAATGGGGCAGTCTGCAGAGGCTTAGATACAAGGTAATCACAGAGGTAAAACTGAGATAAGGGGGCAGTCTGCAGAGGCTTAGATACAAGGTAATCACAGAGGTAAAACTGAGATAAGGGGGCATTCTGCAGAGGCTTAGATAGAAGGTAATCACAGAGGTATAACTGAGATAAGGGGCAGTCTGCAGAGGCTTAGATACAGAGTAAACACAGAGGTAAAACTGACATAAAGGGCAATCTGCAGAGGCTTAGATACAAGGTAATCACAGAGGTAAAACTGAGATAAGGGGGCAGTCTGCAGAGGCTTAGATACAAGGTAATCACAGAGGTAAAACTGAGATAAGGAGCAGTCTGCAGAGGCTTAGATACAGGGTAATCACAGAGGTAAAACTGAGATAAGGAGGCAGTCTGCAGAGGCTTAGATACAAGGTAATCACAGAGGTAAAACTGAGATAAGGGGGCAGCCTGCAGAGGCTTAGATACAAGGTAATCACAGAGGTAAAACTAAGATAAGGGGGCAGTCTGCAGAGGCTTAGATACAAGGTAATCACAGAGGTAAAACTGAGATAAGGGGGCAGTCTGCAGAGGCTTAGATACAGGGTAATCACAGAGGTAAAACTGAGATAAGGGAGCAGTCTGCAGAGGCTTAGATACAAGGTAATCACAGAGGTAAAACTGAGATAAGGGGGCAGTCTGCAGAGGCTTAGATACAAGGTAATCACAGAGGTAAAACTGAGATAAGGGGGCAGTCTGCAGAGGCTTAGATACAAGGTAATCACAGAGGTAAAACTGAGATAAGGAACAGTCTGCAGAGGCTTAGATACAGGGTAATCACAGAGGTAAAACTGTTATAAGGAGCAGTCTGCAGAGGCTTAGATACAAGGTAATCACAGAGGTAAAACTGAGATAAGGGGGCAGCCTGCAGAGGCTTAGATACAAGGTAATCACAGAGGTAAAACTAAGATAAGGGGGCAGTCTGCAGAGGCTTAGATACAAGGTAATCACAGAGGTAAAACTGAGATAAGGGGGCAGTCTGCAGAGACTTAGATACAAGGTAATCACAGAAGTAAAACTGAGATAATGGGGCAGTCTGCAGAGACTTAGATACAAGGTAATCACAGAGGTAAAACTGAGATAAGGGGGCAGTCTGCAGAGGCTTAGATACAGGGTAATCACAGAGGTAAAACTGAGATAAGTGGGCAGTCTGCAGAGGCTTAGATACAAGGTAATCACAGAGGTAAAACTGAGATAAGGGGCAGTCTGCAGAGGCTTAGATACAAGGTAATCACAGAGGTAAAACTGAGATAAGGGGGCAGTCTGCAGAGGCTTAGATACAAGGTAATCACAGAGGTAAAACTGAGATAAGGGGGCATTCTGCAGAGGCTTAGATAGAAGGTAATCACAGAGGTATAACTGAGATAAGGGGCAGTCTGCAGAGGCTTAGATACAGGGTAATCACAGAGGTAAAACTGACATAAAGGGCAATCTGCAGAGGCTTAGATACAAGGTAATCACAGAGGTAAAACTGAGATAAGGGGGCAGTCTGCAGAGGCTTAGATACAAGGTAATCACAGTAAAACTGAGATAAGGGGCAGTCTGCAGAGGATTACATACAAGGTAATCACAGTGGTAAAACTGAGATAAGGGAGCAGTCTGCAGAGGCTGATACACGGTAATCACAGAGGTAAAACTGAGATAAGGGTGCAGTCTGCAGAGGCTTGGATACAGGGTAATCACAGAGGTAAAACTGAGATAAGGGGGCAGTCTGCAGAGGCTTAGATACAAGGTAATCACAGGGGTAAAACTGAAATAAGGGGACAGTCTGCAGAGGCTTGGATACAAGGTAATCACAGGGGTAAAACTGAGATAAAGGGCAGTCTGCAGAGGCTTAGATACAGGGTTATCACAGAGGTAAAACTGAGATAAGGGGGCAGTCTGCAGAGGCTTAGATACAAGGTAATCACAGAGGTAAAACTGAGATAAGGGGGCAGTCTGCAGAGGCTTAGATACAAGGTAATCACAGAGGTAAAACTGAGATAAGGGGGCATTCTGCAGAGGCTTAGATAGAAGGTAATCACAGAGGTATAACTGAGATAAGGGGCAGTCTGCAGAGGCTTAGATACAGAGTAATCACAGAGGTAAAACTGACATAAAGGGCAATCTGCAGAGGCTTAGATACAAGGTAATCACAGAGGTAAAACTGAGATAAGGGGCAGTCTGCAGAGGCTTAGATACAAGGTAATCACAGAGGTAAAACTGAGATAAGGAGCAGTCTGCAGAGGCTTAGATACAGGGTAATCACAGAGGTAAAACTGAGATAAGGAGGCAGTCTGCAGAGGCTTAGATACAAGGTAATCACAGAGGTAAAACTGAGATAAGGGGGCAGTCTGCAGAGGCTTACATACAAGGTAATCACAGAGGTAAAACTGAGATAAGGGGCAGTCTGCAGAGGCTTAGATACAAGGTAATCACAGGGGTAAAACTGAGATAAGGAGGCAGTCTGCAGAGGCTTAGATACAAGGTAATCACAGAGGTAAAACTGAGATAAGGGGGCAGTCTGCAGAGGCTTAGATACAAGGTAATCACAAGGGTAAAACTGAGATAAGGGGGCAGTCTGCAGAGACTTAGATACAAGGTAATCACAGAGGTAAAACTGAGATAAGGGGGCAGTCTGCAGAGGCTTAGATACAAGGTAATCACAGAGGTAAAACTGAGATAAGGGGGCAGTCTGCAGAGACTTAGATACAGGGTAATCACAGAGGTAAAACTGAGATAAGGGGGCAGTCTGCAGAGGCTTAGATACAGGGTAATCACAGAGTTAAAACTGAGATAAGGGGCAGTCTGCAGAGGCTTAGATACAAGGTAATCACAGAGGTAAAACTGAGATAAGGGGGCAGTCTGCAGAGGCTTAGATACAAGGTAATCACAGAGGTAAAACTGAGATAAGGGGGCATTCTGCAGAGGCTTAGATAGAAGGTAATCACAGAGGTATAACTGAGATAAGGGGCAGTCTGCAGAGGCTTAGATACAGAGTAATCACAGAGGTAAAACTGACATAAAGGGCAATCTGCAGAGGCTTAGATACAAGGTAATCACAGAGGTAAAACTGAGATAAGGGGGCAGTCTGCAGAGGCTTAGATACAAGGTAATCACAGAGGTAAAACTGAGATAAGGAGCAGTCTGCAGAGGCTTAGATACAGGGTAATCACAGAGGTAAAACTGAGATAAGGAGGCAGTCTGCAGAGGCTTAGATACAAGGTAATCACAGAGGTAAAACTGAGATAAGGGGGCAGTCTGCAGAGGCTTAGATACAGGGTAATCACAGAGGTAAAACTGAGATAAGGGGGCAGTCTGCAGAGGCTTAGATACAGGGTAATCACAGATGTAATACTGAGATAAGGGGTAGTCTGCAGAGGCTTAGATACAGGGTAATCACAGAGGTAAAACTAAGGTAAGGGGGCAGTCTACAGAGGCTTAGATACAAGGTAATTACAGAGGTAAAACTGAGGTAAGGGGGCAGTCTACAGAGGCTTAGATACATGGTAATTACAGAGGTAAAACTGAGATAAGGGGGCAGTCTGCAGAGGCTTAGATACAAGGTAATCACAGGGGTAAAACTGAGATAAGGGAGCAGTCTGCAGAGGCTTAGATACAAGGTAATCACAGAGGTAAAACCGATAAGGGGGCAGTCTGCAGAGGCTTAGATACAGGGTAATCACAGAGGTAAAACTGAGATAATGGGTCAGTCTGCAGAGGCTTAGATACAGGGTAATCACAGAGGTAAAACTGAGATAAGGGGAGCAGTCTGCAGAGGCTTAGATACAGGGTAATTACAGAGGTAAAACTGAGGTAAGGGGGCAGTCTACAGAGGCTTAGATACAAGGTAATTACAGAGGTAAAACTGAGATAAGGGAGCAGTCTGCAGAGGCTTACATACAAGGTAATCACAGAGGTAAAACTGAGATAAGGGGCAGTCTGCAGAGGCTTAGATACAAGGTAATCACAGGGGTAAAACTGAGATAAGGGGGCAGTCTGCAGAGGCTTAGATACAAGGTAATCACAGAGGTAAAACTGAGATAAGGGGGCAGTCTGCAGAGACTTAGATACAAGGTAATCACAGAAGTAAAACTGAGATAATGGGGCAGTCTGCAGAGACTTAGATACAAGGTAATCACAGAGGTAAAACTGAGATAAGGGGGCAGTCTGCAGAGGCTTAGATACAGGGTAATCACAGAGGTAAAGCTGATATAAGGGGGCAGTCTGCAGAGGCTTAGATACAGGGTAATCACAGAGTTAAAACTAAGATAAGGGGCAGTCTGCAGAGGCATAGATACAAGGTAATCACAGAGGTAAAACTGAGATAAGGAGCAGTCTGCAGAGGCTTAGATACAAGGTAATCACAAAGGTAAAACTGAGATAAGGGGCAGTCTGCAGAGGCTTAGATACAAGGTAATCACAGAGGTAAAACTGAGATAAGGGGGCAGTCTGCAGAGGCTTAGATACAAGGTAATCACAGATGTAAAACTGAAATAAGGGGCAGTCTGCAGAGGCTTAGATACAAGGTAATCACAGAGGTAAAACTGAGATAAGGGGGCAGTATGCAGAGGCTTAGATACAAGGTAATCACCGAGATAAAACTGAGAAAAGGGGGCAGCCTGCAGAGGCCTAGATACAAGGTAATCACAGAGGTAAAACTGAGATAAGGAGCAGTCTGCAGAGGCTTAGATACAGAGGATCTGTACTCTGTATACAAGGTAATCACAGAGGTAAAACTGAGATAAGGAGCAGTCTGCAGAGGCTTAGATACAAGGTAATCACAGAGGTAAAACTGAGATAAGGGGGCAGTATGCAGAGGCTTAGATACAGGGTAATCACAGAGGTAAAACTGAGATAAGGGGGCAGTATGCAGAGGCTTAGATACATGGTAATCACAGAGGTAAAACTGAGATAAGGGGGCAGTCTGCAGAGGCTTAGATACAAGGTAATCACAGAGGTAAAACGGAGATAAGGGGCAGTCTGCAAAGGTTTAGATACAGGGTAATCACAGAAGTAAAACTGAGATAAGGGGCTAGGTTGCAGAGGCTTAGATACAGGGTAATCACAGAGGTAAAACTGAGATAAGGTGGCAGTCTGCAGAGGCTTAGATACAAGGTAATCACAGAGGTAAAACTGAGATAAGGGGGCAGTCTGCAGACTTAGATACAAGATAATCACAGAAGTAAAACTGAGATAAGGGGGCAGTCTGCAGAGGCTTAGATACAAGGTAATCACAGAGGTAAAACTGAGATAAGGGGCAGTCTGCAGAGGCTTAGATACAAGGTAATCACAGAGGTAAAACTGAGATAAGGGGTAGTCTGCAGAGGCTTAGATACAAGGTAATCACAGAGGTAAAACTGAGATAAGGGGGTAGTCTGCAGAGGCTTAGATACAAGGTAATCTCAGAGGTAAAACTGAGATAAGGGGCAGTCTGCAGAGGCTTAGATACAAGGTAATCACAGAGGTAAAACTGAGATAAGGGGGCAGTCTGCAGAGGCTTAGATACAAGGTAATCACAGAGGTAAAACTGAGATAAGGGGCAGTCTGCAGAGGCTTAGATACAAGGTAATCACAGAGGTAAAACTGAGATAAGGGGCAGTCTGCAGAGGCTTAGATACAGGGTAATCACAGAGGTAAAACTGAGATAAGGAGGCAGTCTACAGAAGCTTAGATACAGGGTAATCACAGAGGTAAAACTGAGATAAGGGGGCAGTCTGCAGAGGCTTAGATACAAGGTAATCACAGAGGTAAAACTGAGATAAGGGGGCAGTCTGCAGAGGCTTAGATACAAGGTAATCACAGAGGTAAAACTGAGATAAGGGTTCAGTCTGCAGAGGCTTAGATACAGGGTAATCACAGAGGTAAAACTGAGATAAGGGGGCAGTCTGCAGAGGCTTAGATACAGGGTAATCACAGAGGTAAAACTGAGATAAGGGGGCAGTCTGCAGAGGCTTAGATACAAGGTAATCACAGAGGTAAAACCAAGATAAGGGGGCAGTCTGCAGAGGCTTAGATACAGGGTAATCACAGAGGTAAAACTGAAATAAGGGGACAATCTGCAGAGGCTTAGATAAAAGGTAAACACAGAGGTAAAACTGAGATAAAAGGCAGTCTGCAAAGGCTTAGATACAGGGTAATCACAGGGGCAAAACTGAGATAAGGGGCAGTCTGCAGAGGCTTAGATACAGGGTAATCACAGAGGTAAAACTGAGATAAGGGGGCAGTCTGCAGAGGCTTAGATACAAGGTAATCACAGGGGTAAAACTCAGATAAGGGGGCAGTCTGCAGAGGCTTAGATACAGGGTAATCACAGAGGTAAAACTGAGATAAGAGGGCAGTCTGCAGAGGCTTAGATGCAAGGTAATCAAAGAGGTAAAACTGATATAAGGGGCAGTATGCAGAGGCTTAGATACAAGGTAATCACAGAGGTAAAACTGAGATAAGGGGCAGTCTGCAGAGGCTTAGATACAAGGTAACCACAGAGGTAAAACTGAGATAAGGGGGCAGTCTGCAGAGGCTTAGATACAGGGTAATCACAGAGGTAAAACTGAGATAAGAGGGCGGTCTGCAGAGGCTTAGATACAGGGTAATCACAGAGGTAAAACTGAGATAAGGGGCAGTCTGCAGAGGCTTAGATACAGGGTAATCACAGAGGTAAAACTGAGATAAGGAGGCAGTCTGCAGAGGCTTAGATACAGGGTAATCACAGAGGTAAAACTGAGATAAGGGGGCAGTCTGCAGAGGCTTAGATACAAGGTAATCACAGAGGTAAAACTGAGATAAGGGGGCAGTCTGCAGAGGCTTAGATACAAGGTAATCACAGAGGTAAAACTGAGATAAGGGTGCAGTCTGCAGAGGCTTAGATACAGGGTAATCACAGAGGTAAAACTGAGATAAGGGGGCAGTCTGCAGAGGCTTAGATACAGGGTAATCACAGAGGTAAAACTGAGATAAGGGGGCAGTCTGCAGAGGCTTAGATACAAGGTAATCACAGAGGTAAAACCAAGATAAGGGGGCAGTCTGCAGAGGCTTAGATACAGGGTAATCACAGAGGTAAAACTGAAATAAGGGGACAATCTGCAGAGGCTTAGATAAAAGGTAAACACAGAGGTAAAACTGAGATAAAAGGCAGTCTGCAAAGGCTTAGATACAGGGTAATCACAGGGGCAAAACTGAGATAAGGGGCAGTCTGCAGAGGCTTACATACATTGTAATCACAGAGTTAAAACTGAGATAAGGGGGCAGTCTGCAGAGGCTTAGATACAGGGTAATCACAGAGGTAAAACTGAGATAAGGGGGCAGTCTGCAGAGGCTTAGATACAAGGTAATCACAGGGGTAAAACTCAGATAAGGGGGCAGTCTGCAGAGGCTTAGATACAGGGTAATCACAGAGGTAAAACTGAGATAAGAGGGCAGTCTGCAGAGGCTTAGATACAGGGTAATCACAGAGGTAAAACTGAGATAAGGGGCAGTCTGCAGAGGCTTAGATACAAGGTAATCACAGAGGTAAAACTGAGATAAGGGGCAGTCTGCAGAGGCTTAGATACAGGGTAATCACAGAGGTAAAACTGAGATAAGGAGGCAGTCTGCAGAGGCTTAGATGCAAGGTAATCAAAGAGGTAAAACTGATATAAGGGGCAGTATGCAGAGGCTTAGATACAAGGTAATCACAGAGGCAAAACTGAGATAAGGGGCAGTCTGCAGAGGCTTAGATACAAGGTAACCACAGAGGTAAAACTGAGATAAGGGGGGCAGTCTGCAGAGGCTTAGATACAGGGTAATCACAGAGGTAAAACTGAGATAAGAGGGCGGTCTGCAGAGGCTTAGATACAGGGTAATCACAGAGGTAAAACTGAGATAAGGGGGCAGTCTGCAGAGGCTTAGATACAAGGTAATCACAGGGGTAAAACTCAGATAAGGGGGCAGTCTGCAGAGGCTTAGATACAGGGTAATCACAGAGGTAAAACTGAGATAAGAGGGCAGTCTGCAGAGGCTTAGATGCAAGTTAATCAAAGAGGTAAAACTGAGATAAGGGGCAGTATGCAGAGGCTTAGATACAAGGTAATCACAGAGGCAAAACTGAGATAAGGGGCAGTCTGCAGAGGCTTAGATACAAGGTAACCACAGAGGTAAAACTGAGATAAGGGGGCAGTCTGCAGAGGCTTAGATACAGGGTAATCACAGAGGTAAAACTGAGATAAGGGGGCAGTCTGCAGAGGCTTAGATACAGGGTAATCACAGAAGTAAAACTGAGGTAAGGGGGCAGTCTGCAGAGGCTTAGATACAAGGTAATCACAGAGGTAAAACTGAGATAAGGAGCAGTCTGCAGAGGCTTAGATACAAGGTAATCACATAAGTAAAACTGAGATAAGGGGGCAGTCTGCAGAGGCTTAGATACAAGGTAATCACAGATGTAAAACTGAGATAAGGAGCAGTCTGCAGAGGCTTAGATACAAGGTAATCACAGAGGTAAAACTGAGATAAGGAGCAGTCTGCAGAGGCTTAGATACAAGGTAATCACAGAAGTAAAACTGAGATAAGGGGGCAGTCTGCAGAGGCTTAGATACAAGGTAATCACAGATGTAAAACTTTGATAAGGAGCAGTCTGCAGAGGCTTAGATGCAAGGTAATCACAGAGGTAAAACTGAGATAAGGGGGCAGTCTGCAGAGGCTTAGATACAAGGTAATCACAGAGGTAATACTGAGATAAGGGGGCAGTCTGCAGAGGCTTAGATACAAGGTAATCACAGAGGTAAAACTGAGATAAGGGGGCAGTCTGCAGAGGCTTAGATACAAGGTAATCACAGAGGTAAAACTGAGATAAGGAGCAGTCTGCAGAGGCTTAGATACAAGGTAATCACAGAGGTAAAACTGAGATAAGGGGCAGTCTGCAGAGGCTTAGATACAAGGTAATCACAGAGGTAAAACTGACACACGGGAGCAGTCTGCAGAGGTTTAGATACAGAGTAATCACAGAGGTAAAACTGAGATAAGGGGGCAGTCTGCAGAGGCTTAGATACAAGGTAATCACAGAGGTAAAACTGAGATAAGGAGGCAGTCTGCAGAGGCTTAGATACAAGGTAATCACAGAGGTAATACTGAGATAAGGGGCAGTCTGCAGAGGTTTAGATACAAGGTAATCACAGAGGTAAAACTGAGATAAGGGGGCAGTCTGCAGAGGATTAGATACAGGGTAATCACAGAGGTAAAACTGAGATAAGGGGGCAGTCTGCAGAGTCTTAGATACAGGGTAATCACAGAGGTAAAACTGAGATAAGGGGGCAGTCTGCAGAGGCTTAGATACAGGGTAATCACAGAGGTAAAACTGAGATAAGGGGGCAGTCTGCAGAGGCTTAGATACAAGGTAATCATAGAGGTAAAACTGAGATAAGGGGCAGTCTGCAGAGGCTTAGCTACAAGGTAATCACATAGGTAAACATGAGATAAGGGGGCAGTCTGCAGAGGCTTAGTTACAAGGTAATCACAGAGGTAAAACTGAGATAAGGGGCAGTCTGCAGAGGCTTAGATACAAGGTAATCACAGAGGTAAAACTGAGATAAGGGGCAGTCTGCAGAGGCTTAGATACAAGGTAATTACAGAGGTAAAACTGAGATAAGGGGCAGTCTGAAGAGGCTTAGTTACAAGGTAATCACATATGTAAAACTGAGATAAGGGGCAGTCTGCAGAGGCTTAGATACAGGGTAATCACAGAGGTAAAACTGAGATAAGGGGGCAGTCTGCAGAGGCTTGGATACAGGGTAATCACAGAGGTAAAACTGAGATAAGGGGGCAGTCTGCAGAGGCTTAGATACAAGGTAATCACAGAGGTAAAACTGAAATAAGGGGACAGTCTGCAGAGGCTTGGATACAAGGTAATCACAGAGGTAAAACTGAGATAAGGGGACAGTCTGCAGAGGCTTAGATACAGGGTAATCACAGAGGTAAAACTGAGATAAGGGGACAGTCTGCAGAGGCTTAGATACACGGTAATCACAGAGGTAAAACTGAGATAAGGGGCAGTCTGCAGAGGCTAAGATACAAGGTAATCACAGAGGTAAAACTGAGATAAGGGGCAGTCTGCAGAGGCCTAGATACAAGGTAATCACAGAGGTAAAACTGAGATAAGGGGCAGTCTGCAGAGGCTTAGATACAGGGTTATCACAGAGGTAAAACTGAGATAATGGGGCAGTCTGCAGAGGCTTAGATACAAGGTAATCACAGAGGTAAAACTGAGATAAGGGGGCAGTCTGCAGAGGCTTAGATACAAGGTAATCACAGAGGTGAAACTGAGATAAGGGGGCAGTCTGCAGAGGCTTAGATACATGGTAATCACAGAGGTAAAACTGAGATAAGGGGGCAGTCTGCAGAGACTTAGATACAAGGTAATCACAGAGGTAAAACTGAGATAAGGGGGCAGTCTGCAGAGGCTTAGATACAAGGTAATCACAGAGGTAAAACTGAGATAAGGGGGCAGTCTGCAGAGACTTAGATACAAGGTAATCACAGAAGTAAAACTGAGATAAGGGGCCGTCTGCAGAGACTTAGATACAAGGTAATCACAGAGGTAAAACTGAGATAAGGGGGCAGTCTGCAGAGGCTTAGATACAATGTAATCACAGAGGTAAAACTAAGATAAGGGGCAGTCTGCAGAGGCATAGATACAAGGTAATCACAGAGGTAAAACTGAGATAAGGAGCAGTCTGCAGAGGCTTAGATACAAGGTAATCACAGAGGTAAAACTGAGATAAGGGGGCAGTCTGCAGAGGCTTAGATACAAGATAATCACATATGTAAAACTGAGATAAGGGGCAGTCTGCAGAGGCTTAGATACAAGGTAATCACAGAGGTAAAACTGAGATAAGGGGGCAGTATGCAGAGGCTTAGATACAGGGTAATCACAGAGGTAAAACTGAGATAAGGGGGCAGTATGCAGAAGCTTAGATACAAGGTAATCACAGAGGTAAAACTGAGATAAGGAGCAGTCTGCAGAGGCTTAGATACAAGGTAATCAAAGAGGTAAAACTGAAATAAGGGGGCAGTCTTCAGATGCTTAGATACAAGGTAATCACAGTAAAACTGAGATAAGGGGCAGTCTGCAGAGGATTAGATACAAGGTAATCACAGAGGTAAAACTGAGATAAGGGAGCAGTCTGCAGAGGCTTAGATACAAGGTAATTACAGAGGTAAAACTGAGATAAGGGGCAGTCTGCAGAGGCTTAGATACAAGGTAATGACAGAGGTAAAACTGAGATAAGGGGGCAGTCTGCAGAGGCTTAGATACAGGGTAATCACAGAGGTAAAACTGAGATAAGGGGACAGTCTGCAGAGGCTTAGATACAAGGTAATCACAGAGGTAAAACTGAGATAAGGGGGCAGTCTGCAGAGGCTTAGATACAAGGTAATCACAGAGGTAAAACTGAGATAAGGGAGCAGTCTGCAGAGGCTTAGATACAAGGTTATCACAGAGGTAAAACTGAGATAAGGGGGCAGTCTGCAGAGGCTTAGATACAGGGTAATCACAGAGGTAAAACTGAGATAAGGGGGCAGTCTGCAGAGGCTTAGATACAAGGTAATCACAGAGGTAAAACTGAGATAAGGGAGCAGTCTGCAGAGGCTTAGATACAAGGTAATCACAGAGGTAAAACTGAGATAAGGGGGCAGTCTGCAGAGGCTTAGATACAGGGTAATCACAGAGGTAAAACTGAGATAAGGGAGCAGTCTGCAGAGGCTTAGATACAAGGTGATCACAGAGGTAAAACTGAGATAAGGGGGCAGTCTGCAGAGGCTTGGATACAGGGTAATCACAGAGGTAAAACTGAGATAAGGGGGCAGTCTGCAGAGGCTTAGATACAAGGTAATCACAGAGGTAAAACTGAGATAATGGGGCAGTCTGCAGAGGCTTAGATACAAGGTAATCACAGAGGTAAAACTGAGATAAGGGGGCAGTCTGCAGAGGCTTAGATACAAGGTAATCACAGAGGTAAAACTGAGATAAGGAGCAGTCTGCAGAGGCTTAGATACAAGGTAATCACAGAGGTAAAACTGAGATAAGGGGGCAGTCTGCAGAGGCTTAGATACAAGGTAATCACAGAGGTAAAACTGAGATAAGGGGCAGTCTGCAGAGGCTTAGATACAAGGTAATAACAGAGGTAAAACTGAGATAAGGGGGCAGTCTGCAGAGGCTTAGATACAGGGTAATCACAGATGTAAAACTGAGATAAGGGGGCAGTCTGCAGAGGCTTAGATACAAGGTAATTACAGAGGTAAAACTGAGATAAGGGGGCAGTCTGCAAAGGTTTAGATACAGGGTAATCACAGAGGTAAAACTGAGATAAGGGGGAAGTCTGCAGAGGCTTAGATACAAGGTAATCACAGAGGTAAAACTGAGATAAGGGGGAAGTCTGCAGAGGCTTAGATACAAGGTAATCACAGAGGTAAAACTGAGATAAGAGGGCAGTCTGCAGAGACTTAGATACAAGGTAATCACAGAGGTAAAACTGAGATAAGGGGGCAGTCTGCAGAGGCTTAGATACAGGGTAATCACAGAGGTAAAACTGAGATAAGGGAGCAGTCTGCAGAGGCTTAGATACAAGG
The DNA here is from genome assembly GCF_027579735.1 of Bombina bombina. Classification (NCBI taxonomy): domain Eukaryota; kingdom Metazoa; phylum Chordata; class Amphibia; order Anura; family Bombinatoridae; genus Bombina; species Bombina bombina. The sequence continues at coordinate 737,802 of NC_069505.1, forward strand.
TAATCACAGAGGTAAAACTGAGATAAGGGGGCAGTCTGCAGAGGCTTAGATACAGGGTAATCACAGAGGTAAAACTGAGATAAGGGGGCAGTCTGCAGAGACTTAGATACAAGGTAATCACAGAGGTAAAACTGAGATAATGGGGCAGTCTGCAGAGGCTTAGATACAAGGTAATCACAGAGGTAAAACTGAGATAAGGGGGCAGTCTGCAGAGGCTTAGATACAAGGTAATCACAGAGGTAAAACTGAGATAAGGGGGCAGTCTGCAGAGGCTTAGATACAAGGTAATCACAGAGGTAAAACTGAGATAATGGGGCAGTCTGCAGAGGCTTAGATACAAGGTAATCACAGAGGTAAAACTGAGATAAGGGGCAGTCTGCAGAGGCTTAGATACAAGGTAATCACAGAGGTAAAACTAAGATAATGGGGCAGTCTGCAGAGGCTTAGATACAAGGTAATCACAGAGGTAAAACTGAGATAAGGGGGCAGTCTGCAGAGGCTTAGATACAGGGTAATCACAGAGGTAAAACTGAGATAAGGGGCAGTCTGCAGAGGCTTAGATACAGGGTAATCACAGAGGTAAAGCTGAGATAAGGGGGCAGTCTGCAGAGGCTTAGATACAGGGTAATCACAGAGGTAAAACTGAGATAAGGGGCAGTCTGCAGAGGCATAGATACAAGGTAATCACAGAGGTAAAACTGAGATAAGGAGCAGTCTGCAGAGGCTTAGATACAAGGTAATCACAGAGGTAAAACTGAGATAAGGGGCAGTCTGCAGAGGCTTAGATACAAGGTAATCACAGAGGTAAAACTGAGATAAGGGGGCAGTCTGCAGAGGCTTAGATACAAGGTAATCACAGATGTAAAACTGAGATAAGGGGCAGTCTGCAGAGGCTTAGATACAAGGTAATCACAGAGGTAAAACTGAGATATAGGGGCAGTATGCAGAGGCTTAGATACAAGGTAATCACAGAGGTAAAACTGAGATAAGGGGGCAGTATGCAGAGGCTTAGATACATGGTAATCACAGAGGTAAAACTGAGATAAGGGGCAGTCTGCAGAGGCTTAGATACAAGGTAATCACAGAGGTAAAACTGAGATAAGGGGCAGTCTGCAGAGGCTTAGATACAAGGTAATCACAGAGGTAAAACAGATAAGGGGGCAGTCTGCAGAGACTTAGATACAAGGTAATCACAGAGGTAAAACTGAGATAAGGGGGCAGTCTGCAGAGGCTTAGATACAAGGTAATCACAGAGGTAAAACTGAGATAAGGGGGCAGTCTGCAGAGGCTTAGATACAAGGTAATCACAGAGGTAAAACTGAGATAAGGGGGCAGTCTGCAGAGACTTAGATACAAGGTAATCACAGAGGTAAAACTGAGATAAGGGGTAGTCTGCAGAGGCTTAGATACAAGGTAATCACAGAGGTAAAACTGAGATAAGGGGGCAGTCTGCAGAGGCTTAGATACAGGGTAATCACAGAGGTAAAACTGAGATAAGGGGCAGTCTGCAGAGGCTTAGATACAGGGTAATCACAGAGGTAAAGCTGAGATAAGGGGGCAGTCTGCAGAGGCTTAGATACAGGGTAATCACAGAGGTAAAACTGAGATAAGGGGCAGTCTGCAGAGGCTTAGATACAGGGCAATCACAGAGGTAAAACTGAGATAAGGGGCAGTCTGCAGAGGCTTAGATACAGGGTAATCACAGAGGTAAAACTGAGATAAGGAGCAGTCTGCAGAGGCTTAGATACAAGGTAATCACAGAGGTAAAACTGAGATAAGAGAGCAGTCTGCAGAGGCTTAGATACAGGGTAATCACAGAGGTAAAACTGAGATAAGGGGCAGTCTGCAGAGGCTTAGATACAGGGTAATCACAGAGGTAAAACTGAGATAAGGGAGCAGTCTGCAGAGGCTTAGATACAAGGTAATCACAGAGGTAAAACTGAGATAAGGGGCAGTCTGCAGAGGCTTAGATACAAGGTAATCACAGAGGTAAAACTGAGATAAGGGGCAGTCTGCAGAGGCTTAGATACAGGGTAATCACAGAGGTAAAACTGAGATAAGGGAGCAGTCTGCAGAGGCTTAGATACAAGGTAATCACAGAGGTAAAACTGAGATAAGGGGCAGTCTGCAGAGGCTTAGATACAAGGTAATCACAGAGGTAAAACTGAGATAAGGGGGCAGTCTGCAGAGGCTTAGATACAAGGTAATCACAGAGGTAAAACTGAGATAAGGGGCAGTCTGCAGAGGCTTAGATACAAGGTAATCACAGAGGTAAAACTGAGATAAGGGGCAGTCTGCAGAGGCTTAGATACAAGGTAATCACAGAGGTAAAACTGAGGTAAGGGGCAGTCTGCAGAGGCTTAGATACAAGGTGATCACAGAGGTAAAACTGAGATAAGGGGGCAGTCTGCAGAGACTTAGATACAAGGTAATCACAGAAGTAAAACTGAGATAAGGGGGCAGTCTGCAGAGGCTTAGATACAGGGTAATCACAGAGGTAAAACTGATATAAGGGGGCAATCTGCATAGGCTTAGATACAAGGTAATCACAGAGGTAAAACTGAGATAAGGGGGCAGTCTGCAGAGGCTTAGATACAGGGTAATCACAGAAGTAAAACTGAGATAAGGGGCAGTCTGCAGAGGCTTAGATACAAGGTAATCACCGAGATAAAACTGAGAAAAGGGGGCAGCCTGCAGAGGCCTAGATACAAGGTAATCACAGAGGTAAAACTGAGATAAGGAGCAGTCTGCAGAGGCTTAGATACAGAGGATCTGTACTCTGTATACAAGGTAATCACAGAGGTAAAACTGAGATAAGGAGCAGTCTGCAGAGGCTTAGATAGAAGGTAATCACAGAGGTAAAACTGAGATAAGGGGCAGTCTGCAGAGGCTTAGATACAGAGTAATCACAGAGGTAAAACTGAGATAAGGGGCAGTCTGCAGAGGCTTAGATACAAGGTAATCACAGAGGTAAAACTGAGATAAAGGGGCAGTCTGCAGAGGCTTAGATACAAGGTAATCACAGATGTAAAACTGAGATAAGGGGCAGTCTGCAGAGGCATAGATACAAGGTAATCACAGAGGTAAAACTGAGATAAGGGGGCAGTCTGCAGAGGCTTAGATACAAGGTAATCACAGAGGTAAAACTGAGATAAGGGGGCAGTCTGCAGAGGCTTAGATACAGGGTAATCACAGAGGTAAAACTGAGATAAGGGGGCAGTCTGCAGAGGCTTAGATACAAGGTAATCACAGAGGTAAAACTGAGATAAGGGGCAGTCTGCAGAGGCTTAGATACAAGGTAATCACAGAGGTAAAACTGAGATAAGGGGCAGTCTGCAGAGGCTTAGATAAAAGGTAATCACAGAGGTAAAACTGAGATAAGGGGCAGTCTGCAGAGGCTTAGATACAGGGTAATCACAGAGGTAAAACTGAGATAAGGGGGCAGTCTGCAGAGGCTTAGATACAGGGTAATCACAGAGGTAAAACTGAGATAAGGGGGCAGTCTGCAGAGGCTTAGATACAAGGTAATCACAGAGGTAAAACTGAGATAAGGGGGCAGTCTGCAGAGGCTTAGATACAGGGTAATCACAGAGGTAAAACTGAGATAAGGGGCAGTCTGCAGAGGCTTAGATACAGGGTAATCACAGAGGTAAAACAGAGATAAGGGGCAGTCTGCAGAGGCTTAGATACAAGGTAATAACAGAGGTAAAACTGAGATAAGGGGGCAGTCTGCAGAGGCTTAGATACAGGGTAATCACAGATGTAAAACTGAGATAAGGGGGCAGTCTGCAGAGGCTTAGATACAAGGTAATTACAGAGGTAAAACTGAGATAAGGGGGCAGTCTGCAGAGGCTTAGATACAGGGTAATCACAGAGGTAAAACTGAGATAAGGGGCAGTCTGCAGAGGCTTAGATACAAGGTAATTACAGAGGTAAAACTGAGATAAGGGGGCAGTCTGCAGAGGCTTAGATACAGGGTAATCACAGAGGTAAAACTGAGATAAGGGGCAGTCTGCAGAGGCTTAGATACAGGGTAATCACAGAGGTAAAACTGAGATAAGAGGGCAGTCTGCAGAGGCTTAGATACAAGGTAATCACAGAGGTAAAACTGAGATAAGGGGGCAGTCTGCAGAGGCTTAGATACAAGGTAATCACAGAGGTAAAACTGAGATAATGGGGCAGTCTGCAGAGGCTTAGATACAGGGTAATCACAGAGGTAAAACTGAGATAAGGGAGCAGTCTGCAGAGGCTTAGATACAAGGTAATCACAGAGGTAAAACTGAGATAAGGAGGCAGTCTGCAGAGGCTTAGATACAAGGTAATCACAGAGGTAAAGCTGAGATAAGGGGCAGTCTGCAGAGGCTTAGATACAGGGTAATCACAGAGGTAAAACTGAGATAAGGGGGCAGTCTGCAGAGGCTTAGATACAGGGTAATCACAGAGGTAAAACTGAGATAAGGGAGCAGTCTGCAGAGGCTTAGATACAGGGTAATCACAGAGGTAAAACTGAGATAAGAGGCAGTCTGCAGAGGCTTAGATACAAGGTAATCACAGAGGTAAAACTGAGATAAGGGGCAGTCTGCAAAGGCTTAGATACAGGGTAATCACAGAGGTAAAACTGAGATAAGGGGCTAGGTCTGCAGAGGCTTAGATACAAGGTAATCACAGAGGTAAAACTGAGATAAGGTGGCAGTCTGCAGAGGCTTAGATACAAGGTAATCACAGAGGTAAAACTGAGATAAGGGGGCAGTCTGCAGACTTAGATACAAGATAATCACAGAGGTAAAACTGAGATAAGGGGGAAGTCTGCAGAGGCTTAGATACAAGGTAATCACAGAGGTAAAACTGAGATAAGGGGCAGTCTGCAGAGGCTTAGATACAAGGTAATCACAGAGGTAAAACTGAGATAAGGGGCAGTCTGCAGAGGCTTAGATACAGGGTAATCACAGAGGTAAAACTGAGATAAGGGGGCAGTCTGCAGAGGCTTAGATACAGAGGTAATCACAGAGGTAAAACTGAGATAAGGAGGCAGTCTGCAGAGGCTTAGATACAAGGTAATCACAGAGGTAAAACTGAGATAAGGGGCAGTCTGCAGAGGCTTAGATACAAGGTAATCACAGAGGTAAAACTGAGATAAGGGGGCAGTCTGCAGAGGCTTAGATACAAGGTAATCACAGAGGTAAAACTGAGATAATGGGGCAGTCTGCAGAGGCTTAGATACAGGGTAATCACAGAGGTAAAACTGAGATAAGGGGCAGTCTGCAGAGGCTTAGATACAAGGTAATCACAGAGGTAAAACTGAGATAAGGGGCAGTCTGCAGAGGCTTAGATACAAGGTAATCACAGAGGTAAAACTGAGATAAGGGGGCAGTCTGCAGAGGCTTAGATACAAGGTAATCACAGAGGTAAAACTGAGATAAGGGGCAGTCTGCAGAGGCTTAGATACAAGGTAATCACAGAGGTAAAACTGAGATAATGGGGCAGTCTGCAGAGGCTTAGATACAAGGTAATCACAGAGGTAAAACTGAGATAAGGGGCAGTCTGCAGAGGCTTAGATACAAGGTAATCACAGAGGTAAAACTGAGATAAGGGGCAGTCTGCAGAGGCTTAGATACAGGGTAATCACAGAGGTAAAACTGAGATAAGGAGGCAGTCTGCAGAGGCTTAGATACAGGGTAATCACAGAGGTAAAACTGAGATAAGGGGGCAGTCTGCAGAGGCTTAGATACAAGGTAATCACAGAGGTAAAACTGAGATAAGGGGGCAGTCTGCAGAGGCTTAGATACAGGGTAATCACAGAGGTAAAACTGAGATAAGGAGGCAGTCTGCAGAGGCTTAGATACAGGGTAATCACAGAGGTAAAACTGAGATAAGGGGGCAGTCTGCAGAGGCTTAGATACAGGGTAATCACAGAGGTAAAACTGAGATAAGGGGGCAGTCTGCAGAGGCTTAGATACAAGGTAATCACAGAGGTAAAACCTAGATAAGGGGGCAGTCTGCAGAGGCTTAGATACAGGGTAATCACAGAGGTAAAACTGAGATAAGGGGGCAGTCTGCAGAGGCTTAGATACAAGGTAATCACAGAGGTAAAACTGAGATAAAGGGCAGTCTGCAAAGGCTTAGATACAGGGTAATCACAGAGGTAAAACTGAGATAAGGGGCAGTCTGCAGAGGCTTAGATACAAGGTAATCACAGAGGTAAAACTGAGATAAGGGGCAGTCTGCAGAGGCTTAGATACAAGGTAATCACAGAGGTAAAACTGAGATAAGGGGCAGTCTGCAGAGGCTTAGATACAAGGTAATCACAGAGGTAAAACTGAGATAAGAGGCAGTCTGCAGAGGCTTAGATACAGGGTAATCACAGACGTAAAACTGAGATAAGGGGGCAGTCTGCAGAGGCTTAGATACAGGGTAATCACAGAGGTAAAACTGAGATAAGGGGGCAGTCTGCAGAGGCTTAGATACAAGGTAATCACAGAGGTAAAACTGAGATAAGGGGCAGTCTGCAGAGGCTTAGATACAGGGTAATCACAGAGGTAAAACTGAGATAAGGGGCAGTCTGCAGAGGCTTAGATACAGGGTAATCACAGAGGTAAAACTGAGATAAGAGGGCAGTCTGCAGAGGCTTAGATACAAGGTAATCACAGAGGTAAAACTGAGATAAGGGGCAGTCTGCAGAGGCTTAGATACAAGGTAATCACAGAGGTAAAACTGAGATAAGGGGTCAGTCTGCAGAGGCTTAGATACAGGGTAATCACAGAGGTAAAACTGAGATAAGAGGGCGGTCTGCAGAGGCTTAGATACAAGGTAATCACAGAGGTAAAACTGAGATAAGGGGCAGTCTGCAGAGGCTTAGATACAAGGTAATCACAGAGGTAAAACTGAGATAAGGGGGCAGTCTGCAGAGGCTTAGATACAAGGTAATCACAGAGGTAAAACTGAGATAAGGGGGCAGTCTGCAGAGGCTTAGATACAAGGTAATCACAGAGGTAAAACTGAGATAAGGGGGCAGTCTGCAGAGGCTTAGATACAAGGTAATCACAGAGGTAAAACTGAGATAAGGGGCAGTCTGCAGAGGCTTAGATACAAGGTAATCACAGAGGTAAAACTGAGATAAGGGGCAGTCTGCAGAGGCTTAGATACAAGGTAATCACAGAGGTAAAACTGAGATAAGGGGGCAGTCTGCAGAGGCTTAGATACAAGGTAATCACAGAGGTAAAACTGAGATAAGGGGGCAGTCTGCAGAGGCTTAGATACAAGGTAATCACAGAGGTAAAACTGAGATAAGGGGGCAGTCTGCAGAGGCTTAGATACAAGGTAATCACAGAGGTAAAACTGAGATAAGGGGCAGTCTGCAGAGGCTTAGATACAGAGGTAATCACAGAGGTAAAACTGAGATAAGGGGGCAGTCTGCAGAGGCTTAGATACAAGGTAATCACAGAGGTAAAACTGAGATAAGGGGCAGTCTGCAGAGGCTTAGATACAAGGTAATCACAGAGGTAAAACTGAGATAAGGGGGCAGTCTGCAGAGGCTTAGATACAAGGTAATCACAGAGGTAAAACTGAGATAAGGGGGCAGTCTGCAGAGGCTTAGATACAAGGTAATCACAGAGGTAAAACTGAGATAAGGGGCAGTCTGCAGAGGCTTAGATACAAGGTAATCACAGAGGTAAAACTGAGATAAGGGGCAGTCTGCAGAGGCTTAGATACAAGGTAATCACAGAGGTAAAACTGAGATAAGGGGCAGTCTGCAGAGGCTTAGATACAAGGTAATCACAGAGGTAAAACTGAGATAAGGGGCAGTCTGCAGAGGCTTAGATACAGGGTAATCACAGAGGTAAAACTGAGATAAGGGGCAGTCTGCAGAGGCTTAGATACAAGGTAATCACAGAGGTAAAACTGAGATAAGGGGCAGTCTGCAGAGGCTTAGATACAAGGTAATCACAGAGGTAAAACTGAGATAAGGGGCAGTCTGCAGAGGCTTAGATACAAGGGTAATCACAGAGGTAAAACTGAGATAAGGGGGCAGTCTGCAGAGGCTTAGATACAAGGTAATCACAGAGGTAAAACTGAGATAAGGGGGCAGTCTGCAGAGGCTTAGATACAAGGTAATCACAGAGGTAAAACTGAGATAAGGGGGCAGTCTGCAGAGGCTTAGATACAAGGTAATCACAGAGGTAAAACTGAGATAAGGGGGCAGTCTGCAGAGGCTTAGATACAAGGTAATCACAGAGGTAAAACTGAGATAAGGGGGCAGTCTGCAGAGGCTTAGATACAAGGTAATCACAGAGGTAAAACTGAGATAAGGGGGCAGTCTGCAGAGGCTTAGATACAAGGTAATCACAGAGGTAAAACTGAGATAAGGGGGCAGTCTGCAGAGGCTTAGATACAAGGTAATCACAGAGGTAAAACTGAGATAAGGGGGCAGTCTGCAGAGGCTTAGATACAAGGTAATCACAGAGGTAAAACTGAGATAAGGGGCAGTCTGCAGAGGCTTAGATACAAGGTAATCACAGAGGTAAAACTGAGATAAGGGGGCAGTCTGCAGAGGCTTAGATACAAGGTAATCACAGAGGTAAAACTGAGATAAGGGGCAGTCTGCAGAGGCTTAGATACAAGGTAATCACAGAGGTAAAACTGAGATAAGGGGCAGTCTGCAGAGGCTTAGATACAAGGTAATCACAGAGGTAAAACTGAGATAAGGGGCAGTCTGCAGAGGCTTAGATACAAGGTAATCACAGAGGTAAAACTGAGATAAGGGGCAGTCTGCAGAGGCTTAGATACAAGGTAATCACAGAGGTAAAACTGAGATAAGGGGCAGTCTGCAGAGGCTTAGATACAAGGTAATCACAGAGGTAAAACTGAGATAAGGGGCAGTCTGCAGAGGCTTAGATACAAGGTAATCACAGAGGTAAAACTGAGATAAGGGGCAGTCTGCAGAGGCTTAGATACAAGGTAATCACAGAGGTAAAACTGAGATAAGGGGCAGTCTGCAGAGGCTTAGATACAAGGTAATCACAGAGGTAAAACTGAGATAAGGGGCAGTCTGCAGAGGCTTAGATACAAGGTAATCACAGAGGTAAAACTGAGATAAGGGGCAGTCTGCAGAGGCTTAGATACAAGGTAATCACAGAGGTAAAACTGAGATAAGGGGGCAGTCTGCAGAGGCTTAGATACAAGGTAATCACAGAGGTAAAACTGAGATAAGGGGCAGTCTGCAGAGGCTTAGATACAAGGTAATCACAGAGGTAAAACTGAGATAAGGGGGCAGTCTGCAGAGGCTTAGATACAAGGTAATCACAGAGGTAAAACTGAGATAAGGGGCAGTCTGCAGAGGCTTAGATACAAGGTAATCACAGAGGTAAAACTGAGATAAGGGGCAGTCTGCAGAGGCTTAGATACAAGGTAATCACAGAGGTAAAACTGAGATAAGGGGCAGTCTGCAGAGGCTTAGATACAAGGTAATCACAGAGGTAAAACTGAGATAAGGGGGCAGTCTGCAGAGGCTTAGATACAAGGTAATCACAGAGGTAAAACTGAGATAAGGGGGCAGTCTGCAGAGGCTTAGATACAAGGTAATCACAGAGGTAAAACTGAGATAAGGGGGCAGTCTGCAGAGGCTTAGATACAAGGTAATCACAGAGGTAAAACTGAGATAAGGGGGCAGTCTGCAGAGGCTTAGATACAGGGTAATCACAGAGGTAAAACTGAGATAAGGGGGCAGTCTGCAGAGGCTTAGATACAAGGTAATCACAGAGGTAAAACTGAGATAAGGGGGCAGTCTGCAGAGGCTTAGATACAAGGTAATCACAGAGGTAAAACTGAGATAAGGGGGCAGTCTGCAGAGGCTTAGATACAAGGTAATCACAGAGGTAAAACTGAGATAAGGGGCAGTCTGCAGAGGCTTAGATACAAGGTAATCACAGAGGTAAAACTGAGATAAGGGGCAGTCTGCAGAGGCTTAGATACAAGGTAATCACAGAGGTAAAACTGAGATAAGGGGCAGTCTGCAGAGGCTTAGATACAAGGTAATCACAGAGGTAAAACTGAGATAAGGGGCAGTCTGCAGAGGCTTAGATACAAGGTAATCACAGAGGTAAAACTGAGATAAGGGGGCAGTCTGCAGAGGCTTAGATACAAGGTAATCACAGAGGTAAAACTGAGATAAGGGGCAGTCTGCAGAGGCTTAGATACAAGGTAATCACAGAGGTAAAACTGAGATAAGGGGGCAGTCTGCAGAGGCTTAGATACAAGGTAATCACAGAGGTAAAACTGAGATAAGGGGGCAGTCTGCAGAGGCTTAGATACAAGGTAATCACAGAGGTAAAACTGAGATAAGGGGGCAGTCTGCAGAGGCTTAGATACAAGGTAATCACAGAGGTAAAACTGAGATAAGGGGGCAGTCTGCAGAGGCTTAGATACAAGGTAATCACAGAGGTAAAACTGAGATAAGGGGCAGTCTGCAGAGGCTTAGATACAAGGTAATCACAGAGGTAAAACTGAGATAAGGGGGCAGTCTGCAGAGGCTTAGATACAGGGTAATCACAGAGGTAAAACTGAGATAAGGGGGCAGTCTGCAGAGGCTTAGATACAGGGTAATCACAGAGGTAAAACTGAGATAAGGGGGCAGTCTGCAGAGGCTTAGATACAAGGTAATCACAGAGGTAAAACTGAGATAAGGGGGCAGTCTGCAGAGGCTTAGATACAGGGTAATCACAGAGGTAAAACTGAGATAAGGGGCAGTCTGCAGAGGCTTAGATACAGGGTAATCACAGAGGTAAAACAGAGATAAGGGGCAGTCTGCAGAGGCTTAGATACAAGGTAATCACAGAGGTAAAACTGAGATAAGGGGGCAGTCTGCAGAGGCTTAGATACAGGGTAATCACAGAGGTAAAACTGAGATAAGGGGGCAGTCTGCAGAGGCTTAGATACAAGGTAATTACAGAGGTAAAACTGAGATAAGGGGGCAGTCTGCAAAGGCGATAAGGGGCAGTCTGCAGAGGCTTAGATACAAGGTAATCACAGAGGTAAAACTGAGATAAGGGGGCAGTCTGCAAAGGTTTAGATACAGGGTAATCACAGAAGTAAAGCTGAGATAAGGGGCAGTCTGCAGAGGCTTAGGTACAGGGTAATCACAGAGGTAAAACTGAGATAAGAGGGCAGTCTGCAGAGGCTTAGATACAAGGTAATCACAGAGGTAAAACTGAGATAAGGGGGCAGTCTGCAGAGGCTTAGATACAAGGTAATCACAGAGGTAAAACTGAGATAAGGGGGCAGTCTGCAGAGGCTTAGATACAGGGTAATCACAGAGGTAAAACTGAGATAAGGAGCAGTCTGCAGAGGCTTAGATACAAGGTAATCACAGAGGTAAAACTGGGATAAGGAGGCAGTCTGCAGAGGCTTAGATACAAGGTAATCACAGAGGTAAAGCTGAGATAAGGGGCAGTCTGCAGAGGCTTAGATACAGGGTAATCACAGAGGTAAAACTGAGATAAGGGGGCAGTCTGCAGAGGCTTAGATACAGGGTAATCACAAAGGTAATACTAAGATAAGGGAGCAGTCTGCAGAGGCTTAGATACAGGGTAATCACAGAGGTAAAACTGAGATAAGAGGCAGTCTACAGAGGCTTAGATACAAGGTAATCACATAGGTAAAACTGAGATAAGGGGCAGTCTGCAAAGGTTTAGATACAGGGTAATCACAGAAGTAAAACTGAGATAAGGGGCTAGGTTGCAGAGGCTTAGATACAGGGTAATCACAGAGGTAAAACTGAGATAAGGTGGCAGTCTGCAGAGGCTTAGATACAAGGTAATCACAGAGGTAAAACTGAGATAAGGGGGCAGTCTGCAGAGGCTTAGATACAAGATAATCACAGAGGTAAAACTGAGATAAGGGGGCAGTCTGCAGAGGCTTAGATACAAGGTAATCACAGAGGTAAAACTGAGATAAGGGGCAGTCTGCAGAGGCTTAGCTACAAGGTAATCACAGAGGTAAAACTGAGATAAGGGGTAGTCTGCAGAGGCTTAGATACAGGGTAATCACAGAGGTAAAACTGAGATAAGGGGGCAGTCTGCAGAGGCTTAGATACAGAGGTAATCACAGAGGTAAAACTGAGATAAGGAGGCAGTCTGCAGAGGCTTAGATACAAGGTAATCACAGAGGTAAAACTGAGATAAGGGGTAGTCTGCAGAGGCTTAGATACAAGGTAATCACAGAGGTAAAACTGAGATAAGGGGGTAGTCTGCAGAGGCTTAGATACAAGGTAATCACAGAGGTAAAACTGAGATAATGGGGCAGTCTGCAGAGGCTTAGATACAGGGTAATCACAGAGGTAAAACTGAGATAAGGGGTAGTCTGCAGAGGCTTAGATACAAGGTAATCACAGAGGTAAAACTGAGATAAGGGGTAGTCTGCAGAGGCTTAGATACAAGGTAATCACAGAGGTAAAACTGAGATAAGGGGGCAGTCTGCAGAGGCTTAGATACAAGGTAATCTCAGAGGTAAAACTGAGATAAGGGGCAGTCTGCAGAGGCTTAGATACAAGGTAATCACAGAGGTAAAACTGAGATAATGGGGCAGTCTGCAGAGGCTTAGATACAAGGTAATCACAGAGGTAAAACTGAGATAAGGGGCAGTCTGCAGAGGCTTAGATACAAGGTAATCACAGAGGTAAAACTGAGATAAGGGGCAGTCTGCAGAGGCTTAGATACAGGGTAATCACAGAGGTAAAACTGAGATAAGGAGGCAGTCTGCAGAGGCTTAGATACAGGGTAATCACAGAGGTAAAACTGAGATAAGGGGGCAGTCTGCAGAGGCTTAGATACAAGGTAATCACAGAGGTAAAACTGAGATAAGGGGGCAGTCTGCAGAGGCTTAGATACAGGGTAATCACAGAGGTAAAACTGAGATAAGGAGGCAGTCTGCAGAGGCTTAGATACAGGGTAATCACAGAGGTAAAACTGAGATAAGGGGGCAGTCTGCAGAGGCTTAGATACAGGGTAATCACAGAGGTAAAACTGAGATAAGGGGGCAGTCTGCAGAGGCTTAGATACAAGGTAATCACAGAGGTAAAACCAAGATAAGGGGGCAGTCTGCAGAGGCTTAGATACAGGGTAATCACAGAGGTAAAACTGAAATAAGGGGACAATCTGCAGAGGCTTAGATAAAAGGTAAACACAGAGGTAAAACTGAGATAAAAGGCAGTCTGCAAAGGCTTAGATACAGGGTAATCACAGGGGCAAAACTGAGATAAGGGGCAGTCTGCAGAGGCTTACATACATTGTAATCACAGAGTTAAAACTGAGATAAGGGGCAGTCTGCAGAGGCTTAGATACAGAGTAATCACAGAGGTAAAACTGAGATAAGGGGCAGTCTGCAGAGTCTTAGATACAAGGTAATCACAGAGGTACAACTGAGATAAGAGGCAGTCTGCAGAGGCTTATATACAGGGTAATCACAATGGGTAAAACTGAGATAAGGGGGAATTCTGCAGAGGCTTAGATACAGGGTAATCACAGAGGTAAAACTGAGATAAGGGGGCAGTCTGCAGAGGCTTAGATGCAAGGTAATCAAAGAGGTAAAACTGAGATAAGGGGCAGTATGCAGAGGCTTAGATACAGGGTAATCACAGAGGTAAAACTGAGATAAGGGGCAGTCTGCAGAGGATTAGATACAGGGTAATCACAGAGGTAAAACTGAGATAAGAGGGCAGTCTGCAGAGGCTTAGATGCAAGGTAATCAAAGAGGTAAAACTGAGATAAGGGGCAGTATGCAGAGGCTTAGATACAAGGTAATCACAGAGGCAAAACTGAGATAAGGGGTCAGTCTGCAGAGGCTTAGATACAGGGTAATCACAGAGGTAAAACTGAGATAAGAGGGCGGTCTGCAGAGGCTTAGATACAAGGTAATCACAGATGTAAAACTGAGATAAGGGGCAGTCTGCAAAGGTTTAGATACAAGGTAATCACAGAAGTAAAACTGAGATAAGGGGGCAGTCTGCAGAGGCTTAGATACAAGGTAATCACAGAAGTAAAACTGAGATAAGGGGGCAGTCTGCAGAGGCTTAGATACAAGGTAATCACATAAGTAAAACTGAGATAAGGGGGCAGTCTGCAGAGGCTTAGATACAAGGTAATCACAGATGTAAAACTGAGATAAGGAGCAGTCTGCAGAGGCTTAGATACAAGGTAATCACAGAGGTAAAACTGAGATAAGGAGCAGTCTGCAGAGGCTTAGATACAAGGTAATCACAGAAGTAAAACTGAGATAAGGGGGCAGTCTGCAGAGGCTTAGATACAAGGTAATCACAGAGGTAAAACTGAGATAAGGGGGCAGTCTGCAGAGGCTTAGATACAAGGTAATCACAGAGGTAATACTGAGATAAGGGGGCAGTCTGCAGAGGCTTAGATACAAGGTAATCACAGAGGTAAAACTGAGATAAGGAGCAGTCTGCAGAGGCCTAGATACAGAGTAATCACAGAGGTAAAACTGAGATAAGGAGGCAGTCTGCAGAGGCTTAGATACAAGGTAATCACAGAGGTAATACTGAGATAAGGGGCAGTCTGCAGAGGTTTAGATACAAGGTAATCATAGAGGTAAAACTGAGATAAGGGGCAGTCTGCAGAGGCTTAGCTACAAGGTAATCACATAGGTAAACATGAGATAAGGGGGCAGTCTGCAGAGGCTTAGTTACAAGGTAATCACAGAGGTAAAACTGAGATAAGGGGCAGTCTGCAGAGGCTTAGATACAAGGTAATCACAGATGTAAAACTGAGATAAGGGGCAGTCTGCAGAGGCTTAGATACAAGGTAATTACAGAGGTAAAACTGAGATAAGGGGCAGTCTGCAGAGGCTTAGTTACAAGGTAATCACATAGGTAAAACTGAGATAAGGGGCAGTCTGCAGAGGCTTAGATACAGGGTAATCACAGAGGTAAAACTGAGATAATGGGCAGTCTGCAGAGGCTTAGATACAAGGTAATTACAGAGGTAAAACTGAGATAAGGTGCAGTCTGCAGAGGCTTAGTTACAAGGTAATCACATAGGTAAAACTGAGATAAGGGGCAGTCTGCAGAGGCTTAGATACAGGGTAATCACAGAGGTAAAACTGAGATAATGGGCAGTCATGGTCATTTGGGTAGTTTCTGTTGTCATTATTATTTAAAAAGAGTAAACACAGTTGATTGATAATAAATGGCTTCAGCCAAACACTAACCATGAGTGAAAGAAAAGTTTTTGTTTTATCATTCATATTCTCTGAAAAATGGCCAAGAAATCATAAATTCTGCCAGGGTATGTAAACTTATGAGCACAACTGTGTATATATATATATATCTTCTCATATAGCTTGTTGTTTTATATTTATCTTCTCATATATCATCTTGTTGTTTATAAATATAAAACAACAAGATATATGAGAAGATATATATATATACATACACACACAGGTATATATATATAAAACAAGATATATGAGAAGATAAATATAAATATATATATATATATAATATAAAAAAAGATATATGAGAAGATAAATATATATATATATAAATATAAAACAACAAGATATATGAGAAGATATATATATATACACACACACACACACACACACACACAGAGGTATATATATATATATATATATATATATATATATATAAAACAACAAGATATATGAGAAGATATATATATATATATATATATATATATATATATACACACACACACAGAGGTATATATATATATATATAAATATAAAAAAAAGATATATGAGAAGATAAATATATATATATATATATACACACACACACACAGGTATATATATATATATATAAAACAACAAGATATATGAGAAGATATACACACACACACACACACACACACACACAGGTATATATATATATATATATATATATATATATATATATTTATCTTCTCATATATCTTTTTTTTTATATTTATATATATATATATACCTCTGTGTGTGTGTGTGTATATATATATATATATATATAAATATAAAAAAAAAGATATATGAGAAGATAAATATATATATATATAAATATAAACAACAAGATATATGAGAAGATATATATATACACACACACACACACACACAGAGGTATATATATATAAATATAAAAAAAAAAGATATATGAGAAGATAAATATATATATATATAAATATAAAACAACAAGATATATGAGAAGATATATATATACACACACACACACACACAGAGGTATATATATATAAATATAAAAAAAAAAGATATATGAGAAGATAAATATATATATATATAAATATAAAACAAAAAGATATATGAGAAGATATATATATACACACACACACACACACACACACACAGGTATATATATATATATATATATATATATTCCAAAAAAATGGTCGCACTCTCAGGTCTTTTAGTGAAAAAATCGTAGTTAATTTTAATACATTAAAATTAACTACGATTTTTTCACTAAAAGACCTGAGAGTGCGACCATTTTTTTGGAATATTAATAACATGTTGGCACCCGGGCAGATGACCATTGGAGGGTAACACTGTACAATTGATGGGATTTTATATATATATATATATATAAACAAGATATATGAGAAGATGAATATATATATAAATATAACTAGCTAGCAGGGGTACAACTAAATAAGCATTTACCATTAATCCAGATCCCAATGTATCAAATGCAAACTGAATTGCAGACAAGTTATATTATTTCATGCACATGAAGCAGGTAGCGCCAGTGTATTCATATTTTCTTTATATTTTAGCAACAGGTGTAACAATTCAATACTGAATGGATCTTTTTATCTCCTTTGCTAAGAAGATTTGTACAACCTTTGTCTCCACAGAGAATTTAAAGAATGCCCACTGTGTCTAATTTACAACGGAGGAAAAATAATAATTAGACATTTTGTATCTCTAATTAAACTTGCCTGATTAAGATAAAGTGTTCAGTTTTAAAGGAGTTTTATTTTACTTCTGTAATTACATATTGTATATTTCTTTTGGTCTTCTTTGTTGAAACATTCCTCTTTTTCATGAGAGCATATTGAGGGAGGTATACTGGGCGAGAAAGGCTAGCAGAATGCTTGGATGTATTGGTAGAGGTATTTGCAGCAGAAATAGTAAGGTTCTTATGCCACTTTATAGATCATTAGTTAGGCCTCATCTTGAGTATTGTGTGCAGTTCTGGAGGCCAAATCTTCAGAAGGATATAAACAAGGATAGGCTCAAGGACCTAAATATGTATAGTTTAGAGGAGAGTAGGGAAATAGATTATATGATAGCAATTTTGTATGTATATTAAAGGATTTAGTAAAGCTAAGGCTGTGGGTATTTTACATAAAAAGGAAAATTCAAGAAAAAGGGGTCATGATCTCAAGCTGAAGGGTAGTACATTGAGGAGTAATTTGAGGTAGCTTCTTTACAGAAAGGGTGATTGGTTCATGGAATAAACTTCCACAAGAGGTGGTAATGACAAACACTGTGGGGGACATTAAGAATGACTGGGATAAGTATAAGGCTATCCTACGAACTAGATAAGTTTATACTTTTAGGAAATATTAAACAGACTTGCTGGGCCTATGGCTTGTTTGCCGTCAATATATATGTTTCTATGAGGTATGCTCAGGAGGGTGCATGAGTCTAGAGCACTTATTGGCAATAGTATTAAAAATAATGGCCAAGCTTTGAAAAATTCTCATTCAATATTGAAAAAAAAGGATGGGTAATTTGTTTTTTTATCAAAATGATCACAATCTCACTAATTCACACAACCAAGCTTGCTAACTCTCACTATACACAGTCATGACTGCTGATCACTGCAAAAAACTGAAAAGAGACACAAAAATGTATTTCTAGCTGCTCTCACCAACTGACCTGGTCTCATCATCATTCTGCTGGTCCTGTGTTCTGTCCTCTCCTGGCTGTTTCATCTCCTACCAACTGACCTGGTCTCATCATCATTCTTCTGGTCCTGTGTTCTGTCCTCTCCTGACTGTTTCATCTCCTACCAACTGACCTGGTCTCATCATCATTCTGCTGGTCCTGTGTTCTGTCCTCTCCTGACTGTTTCATCTCCTACCAACTGACCTGGTCTCATCATCATTCTTCTGGTCCTGTGTTCTGTCCTCTCCTGACTGTTTCATCTCATACCAACTGACCTGGTCTCATCATCATTCTGCTGGCCCTGTGTTCTGTCCTCTCCTGACTGTTTCATCTCCTACCAACTGACCTGGTCTCATCATCATTCTGCTGGTCCTGTGTTCTGTCCTCTCCTGGCTGTTTCATCTCTTACCAACTGACCTGGTCTCATCATCATTCTTCTGGTCCTGTGTTCTGTCCTCTCCTGACTGTTTCATCTCCTACCAACTGACCTGGTCTCATCATCATTCTTCTGGTCCTGTGTTCTGTCCTCTCCTGGCTGTTTCATCTCTAACCAACTGACCTGGTCTCATCATCATTCTGCTGGTCCTGTGTTCTGTCCTCTCCTGACTGTTTCATCTCCTACCAACTGACCTGGTCTCATCATCATTCTGCTGGTCCTGTGTTCTGTCTTCTCCTGGCTGTTTCATCTCTTACCAACTGACCTGGTCTCATCATCATTCTGCTGGTCCTGTGTTCTGTCCTCTTCTGGCTGTTTCATCTCTTACCAACTGACCTGGTCTCATCATCATTCTTCTGGTCCTGTGTTCTGTCCTCTCCTGGCTGTTTCATCTCCTACCAACTGACCTGGTCTCATCATCATTCTGCTGGTCCTGTGTTCTGTCCTCTCCTGGCTGTTTCATCTCTTACCAACTGACCTGGTCTCATCATCATTCTGCTGGTCCTGTGTTCTGTCCTCCGCTGGCTGTTTCATCTCCTACCAACTGACCTGGTCTCATCATCATTCTTCTGGTCCTGTGTTCTGTCCTCTCCTGGCTGTTTCATCTCTCACCAACTGACCTGGTCTCATCATCATTCTTCTGGTCCTGTGTTCTGTCCTCTCCTGACTGTTTCATCTCCTACCAACTGACCTGGTCTCATCATCATTCTGCTGGTCCTGTGTTCTGTCCTCTCCTGACTGTTTCATCTCCTACCAACTGACCTGGTCTAATCATCATTCTGCTGGTCCTGTGTTCTGTCCTCTCCTGACTGTTTCATCTCTCACCAACTGACCTGGTCTCATCATCATTCTTCTGGTCCTGTGTTCTGTCCTCTCCTGGCTGTTTCATCTCATACCAACTGACCTGGTCTAATCATCATTCTGCTGGTCCTGTGTTCTGTCCTCTCCTGACTGTTTCATCTCTCACCAACTGACCTGGTCTAATCATCATTCTGCTGGTCCTGTGTTCTGTCCTCTCCTGGCTGTTTCATCTCTCACCAACTGACCTGGTCTCATCATCATTCTGCTGGTCCTGTGTTCTGTCCTCTCCTGACTGTTTCATCTCCTACCAACTGACCTGGTCTCATCATCATTCTGCTGGTCCTGTGTTCTGTCCTCTCCTGACTGTTTCATCTCCTACCAACTGACCTGGTCTCATCATCATTCTGCTGGTCCTGTGTTCTGTCCTCTTCTGGCTGTTTCATCTCTCACCAACTGACCTGGTCTCATCATCATTCTTCTGGTCCTGTGTTCTGTCCTCTCCTTGCTGTTTCATCTCTCACCAACTGACCTGGTCTCATCATCATTCTGCTGGTCCTGTGTTCTGTCCTCTCCTGACTGTTTCATCTCTCACCAACTGACCTGGTCTCATCATCATTCTTCTGGTCCTGTGTTCTGTCCTCTCCTGGCTGTTTCATCTCCTACCAACTGACCTGGTCTAATCATCATTCTGCTGGTCCTGTGTTCTGTCCTCTCCTGACTGTTTCATCTCTCACCAACTGACCTGGTCTCATCATCATTCTTCTGGTCCTGTGTTCTGTCCTCTCCTGGTTGTTTCATCTCCTACCAACTGACCTGGCCTCATCATCATTCTTCTGGTCCTGTGTTCTGTCCTCTCCTGGCTGTTTCATCTCCTACCAACTGACCTGGTCTAATCATCATTCTGCTGGTCCTGTGTTCTGTCCTCTCCTGACTGTTTCATCTCTCACCAACTGACCTGGTCTCATCATCATTCTGCTGGTCCTGTGTTCTGTCCTCTCCTGACTGTTTCATCTCTCACCAACTGACCTGGTCTCATCATCATTCTGCTGGTCCTGTGTTCTGTCCTCTCCTGGCTGTTCCATCTCTTACCAACTGACCTGGTCTCATCATCATTCTGCTGGTCCTGTGTTCTGTCCTCTCCTGACTGTTTCATCTCCTACCAACTGACCTGGTCTCATCATCATTCTTCTGGTCCTGTGTTCTGTCCTCTCCTGGCTGTTTCATCTCCTACCAACTGACCTGGTCTCATCATCATTCTGCTGGTCCTGTGTTCTGTCCTCTCCTGGCTGTTTCATCTCTCACCAACTGACCTGGTCTCATCATCATTCTTCTGGTCCTGTGTTCTGTCCTCTCCTGGCTGTTTCATCTCCTACCAACTGACCTGGTCTCATCATCATTCTGCTGGTCCTGTGTTCTGTCCTCTCCTGGCTGTTTCATCTCTTACCAACTGACCTGGTCTCATCATCATTCTGCTGGTCCTGTGTTCTG
Source organism: Bombina bombina (assembly GCF_027579735.1). Taxonomy (NCBI): domain Eukaryota; kingdom Metazoa; phylum Chordata; class Amphibia; order Anura; family Bombinatoridae; genus Bombina; species Bombina bombina. The sequence goes on from NC_069505.1 coordinate 758,434, forward strand.
TCCTCTCCTGGCTGTTTCATCTCTTACCAACTGACCTGGTCTCATCATCATTCTGCTGGTCCTGTGTTCTGTCCTCTCCTGGCTGTTTCATCTCTCACCAACTGACCTGGTCTCATCATCATTCTGCTGGTCCTGTGTTCTGTCCTCTTCTGGCTGTTTCATCTCTCACCAACTGACCTGGTCTCATCATCATCATTCTTCTGGTCCTGTGTTCTGTCCTCTCCTGGCTGTTTCATCTCTCACCAACTGACCTGGTCTCATCATCATTCTGCTGGTCCTGTGTTCTGTCCTCTTCTGGCTGTTTCATCTCTCACCAACTGACCTGGTCTCATCATCATTCTGCTGGTCCTGTGTTCTGTCCTCTCCTGGCTGTTTCATCTCTTACCAACTGACCTGGTCTCATCATCATTCTGCTGGTCCTGTGTTCTGTCCTCTTCTGGCTGTTTCATCTCTCACCAACTGACCTGGTCTCATCATCATTCTGCTGGTCCTGTGTTCTGTCCTCTTCTGGCTGTTTCATCTCTTACCAACTGACCTGGTCTCATCATCAATCTGCTAGTCCTGTGTTCTGTCCTCTTCTGGCTGTTTCATCTCTCACCAACTGACCTGGTCTCATCATCATTCTGCTGGTCCTGTGTTCTGTCCTCTTCTGGCTGTTTCATCTCTTACCAACTGACCTGGTCTCATCATCAATCTGCTGGTCCTGTGTTCTGTCCTCTTCTGGCTGTTTCATCTCTTACCAACTGACCTGGTCTCATCATCATTCTGCTGGCCCTGTATTCTGTCCTCTCCTGGCTGTTTCATCTCTCACCAACTGACCTGGTCTCATCATCATTCTGCTGGTCCTGTGTTCTGTCCTCTCCTGGCTGTTTCATCTCTCACCAACTGACCTGGTCTCATCATCAATCTGCTGGTCCTGTGTTCTGTCCTCTTCTGGCTGTTTCATCTCTCACCAACTGACCTGGTCTCATCATCATTCTGCTGGTCCCGTGTTCTGTCCTCTTCTGGCTGTTTCATTTCTTACCAACTGACCTGGTCTCATCATCATTCTGCTGGTCCCGTGTTCTGTCCTCTCCTGGCTGTTTCATCTCTCACCAACTGACCTGGTCTAATCATCATTCTGCTGGTGTCGTGTTCTCTCCTCTCCTGGCTGTTTCATCTCTCACCAACTGACCTGGTCTAATCATCATTCTGCTGGTCCTGTGTTCTGTCCTCTTCTGGTTGTTTCATCTCTCACCAACTGACCTGGTCTCATCATCATTCTGCTGGTAGTGTGTTCTGTCCTCTCCTGGTTGTTTCATCTCTCACCAACTGACCTGGTCTCATCATCATTCTGCTGGTCCTGTGTTCTGTCCTCTCCTGGCTGTTTCATCTCTTACCAACTGACCTGGTCTCATCATCATTCTGCTGGTCCTGTGTTCTGTCCTCTCCTAGCTGTTTCATCTCTTACCAACTGACCTGGTCTCTCATCATCATTCTGCTGGTCCTGTGTTCTGTCCTCTCCTAGCTGTTTCATCTCTTACCAACTGACCTGGTCTCTCATCATCATTCTGCTGGTCCTGTGTTCTGTCCTCTTCTGGCTGTTTCATCTCTTACCAACTGACCTGGTCTCATCATCAATCTGCTGGTCCTGTATTCTGTCCTCTCCTGGCTGTTTCATCTCTCACCAACTGACCTGGTCTCATCATCATTCTGCTGGTCCTGTGTTCTGTCCTCTCCTGACTGTTTCATCTCTTACCAACTGACCTGGTCTCATCATCATTCGGCTGGCCCTGTGTTCTGTCCTCTTCTGGCTGTTTCATCTCTCACCAACTGACCTGGTCTCATCATCATTCTGCTGGTCCTGTGTTCTGTCCTCTCCTGACTGTTTCATCTCTTACTAACTGACCTGGTCTAATCATCATTCTGCTGGTCCTGTGTTCTGTCCTCTTCTGGCTGTTTCATCTCTCACTAACTGACCTGGTCTAATCATCATTCTGCTGGCCCTGTGTTCTGTCCTCTCCTGGCTGTTTCATCTCTTACCAACTGACCTGGTCTCATCATCAATCTGCTGGTCCTGTGTTCTATCCTCTCCTGGCTGTTTCATCTCTTACCAACTGACCTGGTCTCATCATCATTCTGCTGATCCTGTGTTCTGTCCTCTCCTGGCTGTTTCATCTCTTACCAACTGACCTGGTCTCATCATCAATCTGCTGGTCCTGTGTTCTGTCCTCTTCTGGCTGTTTCATCTCTTACCAACTGACCTGGTCTCATCATCATTCTGCTGGTCCTGTGTTCTGTCCTCTCCTGGCTGTTTCATCTCTCACCAACTGACCTGGTCTCATCATCATTCTGCTGGTCCTGTGTTCTGTCCTCTCCTGGATGTTTCATCTCTCACCAACTGACCTGGTCTCATCATCAATCTGCTGGTCCTGTGTTCTGTCCTCTTCTGGCTGTTTCATCTCTCACCAACTGACCTGGTCTCATCATCATTCTGCTGGTCCCGTGTTCTGTCCTCTTCTGGCTGTTTCATTTCTTACCAACTGACCTGGTCTCATCATCATTCTGCTGGTCCCGTGTTCTGTCCTCTCCTGGCTGTTTCATCTCTCACCAACTGACCTGGTCTAATCATCATTCTGCTGGTGTCGTGTTCTCTCCTCTCCTGGCTGTTTCATCTCTCACCAACTGACCTGGTCTAATCATCATTCTGCTGGTCCTGTGTTCTGTCCTCTTCTGGTTGTTTCATCTCTCACCAACTGACCTGGTCTCATCATCATTCTGCTGGTAGTGTGTTCTGTCCTCTCCTGGTTGTCTCATCTCTCACCAACTGACCTGGTCTCATCATCATTCTGCTGGTCCTGTGTTCTGTCCTCTCCTGGCTGTTTCATCTCTTACCAACTGACCTGGTCTCATCATCATTCTGCTGGTCCTGTGTTCTGTCCTCTCCTAGCTGTTTCATCTCTTACCAACTGACCTGGTCTCTCATCATCATTCTGCTGGTCCTGTGTTCTGTCCTCTCCTAGCTGTTTCATCTCTTACCAACTGACCTGGTCTCTCATCATCATTCTGCTGGTCCTGTGTTCTGTCCTCTTCTGGCTGTTTCATCTCTTAACAACTGACCTGGTCTCATCATCATTCTGCTGGTCCTGTGTTCTGTCCTCTCCTGGCTGTTTCATCTCTTACCAACTGACCTGGTCTAATCATCATTCTGCTGGTCCTGTGTTCTGTCCTCTTCTGGCTGTTTCATCTCTCACCAACTGACCTGGTCTAATCATCATTCTGCTGGCCCTGTGTTCTGTCCTCTCCTGGCTGTTTCATCTCTTACCAACTGACCTGGTCTCATCATCAATCTGCTGGTCCTGTGTTCTATCCTCTCCTGGCTGTTTCATCTCTTACCAACTGACCTGGTCTCATCATCATTCTGCTGATCCTGTGTTCTGTCCTCTCCTGGCTGTTTCATCTCTTACCAACTGACCTAGTCTCATCATCAATCTGCTGGTCCTGTGTTCTGTCCTCTTCTGGCTGTTTCATCTCTTACCAACTGACCTGGTCTCATCATCATTCTGCTGGTCCTGTGTTCTGTCCTCTCCTGGCTGTTTCATCTCTCACCAACTGACCTGGTCTCATCATCATTCTGCTGGTCCTGTGTTCTGTCCTCTCCTGGATGTTTCATCTCTCACCAACTTGTAACGGTACCAACCGGATACCAAGGGTTAACACCAGGGAACAATGTCCTGCATAGGGAATCAGCAATTCACAACCCAGCCAGTTTTCAGGTTTTTAAACAGAATGACTTTTATTAAGGCTCATATGCCCAGTATTTATGCAGGTCTGAGCCCCCCCAGAAGGGGGGTTGAAAGACTGTTGTACATTGAATGGAGGGAACACGCCCTTTTACATGATACAATAGAATACCTTGCTCAAGCTGATAACAATTTAAACACAGACACACACTTGGCTTTCCTTATCATCTAGGGTCTGCTCTCTGAGGTTGATTAAACAATGGACTGTGTATCAATAACATTAATGACAGTGCACAATAGCTGAGGCTAAAGCTGAACACAGTTAACTCTTTCAGTGCTGACAGAAGGGTCTGTCACATCTACATAGCACAATATACAGCCTATAGACAACCTTTCTTATGTTATAGTCCAGAAGTGGCTAGGTTTGCCACAATGCTCCCCCAGAACCAAGCCGGCATACACAGTCTGATCCCAACGGATCGGCTTGGGGATGTCCGGGGCAACAACTTTCGGCTCAAGTGAGCTACGGGGTGTTCTCCGCCATCTGCTCCAACTTGGCTCAGTACTGCCCCCACCCCAAACATGGAAGCGTCTCCTCCCGGAGGGACTGGGCTTGGGTAGTCACAGGGTTAACATCAGCGGGATCCATGGGAGCATAGGCAGAAACAAGGGGGGCCAAGTCATTTCCAAGGAGAACATCAGCAGGTAAGTCCTTCTTGAACCCCACATTCACAAGTCTAGCGCCCACTCCCCAATCCAAATGTACCCTGGCAACAGGTAGGTGGAACACAGTGCCCCCTGCTACCCTCACAGCCACAGTGTCTCCAGTGTGCTGTTTCTCAGGCACCAAGTTCTCTTGAAGCAAGGTCATGGTAGCACCAGTATCCCGTAGACAACTGACCTCCTTCCCATTCACTTTAACCCGTTGCCGGTTATTCCGGTGGGCAGCTTGCACGGGGTCTGCTTCATGTAGGCTGCCCCAGCATTCTCGCGCCTCTACGTAGCGGGCCACAGGCTGAGGATTATGTGGGATTCCGCCAGCGGGTCTTCTCCAGGACTGTGCTTGATTCGCTGCGTTTAGGGGACACTCTGGTCTTTTGTGCCCTAGTTGCTTACATCCAAAGCACCGAATAGGTTGTGAGTAGCCCCGCGAATTGAACCGGGCTCTCTGAGGGTAGTTCGTGGCCGGAGGCCGTGTGGTATAGCGGTGCGCCGGGGGTTGGTAACTGGCAGCTGCTGGGGTGACTGGGGGTCTGTACTCCACTCTAGCAGTGGGCAATCGGTATACTGCTCCCCCTGCCCCTCGTACTGCCACGGATCCGCCAGTGGGTGCTGTATCCGGCACCAAATGGGGAGCTATCAGGGTTAAAGTAGCTCCCGAATCCCGAAGTCCCTGGACCGACATCACCTCATGCAGAATTCCCAGGGGTTCCTCGGCTTGGGTGCTCAACACCTCATGAGCGGCTGGCTCCGTTTGGTAATGGTGAGCAGCCGCCCTTGGGGCCAGGTTCTGTCTGACCTGGTTCCAAGCTTGTCTGCTCCGATTTTGGGTGCACTCACGTGCCATATGTCCCCACTGCTTGCAGGTGTGGCATTGTATATTAGCCCGTCCGTTGTTAGGCTGTAGTCCATGGTGCCTCCTGGCATCAAAATGCTGGTCTGCTAATCTGGCTGCTTCGGTTAAGGTGAGGGGTTTTCGATCTCTCACCCATTCTTGGGCTTCTGGGGACAAGCCGTTAAAGAATTGCTCCAACAGCATCAGTTGTCGCAATTCTTCCATGGTGGTAGCTTGGCTGGCCTGTATCCACCCCTGAGATGCTTGATCCAGCTTGTGGGCCCACTCTGCATGGGAATCTCTTTCTGGCTTGCGCAGGCCTCTAAACTTGCGCCGGTATGCCTCTGAGGTAATGGCATATCTTTCCAAGATCGCTCTCTTCACTTTAGCGTAATCCTTGCTGTCCTCCCTGGGTACAGCGCGATACGCTTCCGCTGCCCTACCGGCTAGCTTGCCTGCTAGCACCGGCACCCATACGGACTGCTCCAAATCATGTAACTCGCACAGTCTCTCAAAATCCTGTAAATACCCATCAATCTCATCCTTCTCCTCACAAAACATTTTAAATGCATGGTATGGGATTTTGGGTCTTACTGGGTTGCTGAGTGCGTCCAAAATGGATTCTGCTCGGGAGGATGCATTCCGCGGACTGTGTGCCATCACGTACTCCTGCACATCTGCCATTACCACGGATAGCATATCCCGTGGTACAGGTTGGGGTAAAAATTCCAGCCTGGTCCTCATTTCCCTCTGGTATAGGGTCTCCTCCATGGCTGCTGGAGGCGTAGCGCTGCGAGCTCTGTCTCCCTCCATCAGCTCAGCAATTAATATAGCCTTGGGTTTGCTGCTGCCTATCTTTCCCCTGGCTTCTAGCAGTTCCTTTTACGTTTGTCTCTTTAGCTTAGAATAATCCATCTCCATTCACTTCGGTCCCTGGTACTCCTTCCATCTTAGTCAGTATTGTAGTAATCCCCCTCTTCCTGAGGTTACTGGCTTGTGTAGTTGCTCTTCTGGGCGATAAGGTTCATTCCGTCACTTGCCACCAATTGTAACGGTACCAACCGGATACCAAGGGTTAACACCAGGGAACAATGTCCTGCATAGGGAATCAGCAATTCACAACCCAGCCAGTTTTCAGGTTTTTAAACAGAATGACTTTTATTAAGGCTCATATGCCCAGTATTTATGCAGGTCTGACCCCCCCCAGAAGGGGGGTTGAAAGACTGTTGTACATTGAATGGAGGGAACACGCCCTTTTACATGATACAATAGAATACCTTGCTCAAGCTGATAACAATTTAAACAGAGACACACACTTGGCTTTCCTTATCATCTAGGGTCTGCTCTCTGAGGTTGATTAAACAATGGACTGTGTATCAATAACATTAATGACAGTGCACAATAGCTGAGGCTAAAGCTGAACACAGTTAACTCTTTCAGTGCTGACAGAAGGGTCTGTCACATCTACATAGCACAATATACAGCCTATAGACAACCTTTCTTATGTTATAGTCCAGAAGTGGCTAGGTTTGCCACACAACTGACCTGGTCTCATCATCAATCTGCTGGTCCTGTGTTCTGTCCTCTTCTGGCTGTTTCATCTCTCACCAACTGACCTGGTCTCATCATCATTCTGCTGGTCCCGTGTTCTGTCCTCTTCTGGCTGTTTCATTTCTTACCAAGTGACCTGGTCTCATCACCATTCTGCTGGTCCCGTGTTCTGTCCTCTCCTGGCTGTTTCATCTCTCACCAACTGACCTGGTCTAATCATCATTCTGCTGGTGTCGTGTTCTCTCCTCTCCTGGCTGTTTCATCTCTCACCAACTGACCTGGTCTAATCATCATTCTGCTGGTCCTGTGTTCTGTCCTCTTCTGGTTGTTTCATCTCTCACCAACTGACCTGGTCTCATCATCATTCTGCTGGTAGTGTGTTCTGTCCTCTCCTGGTTGTTTCATCTCTCACCAACTGACCTAGTCTCATCATCATTCTGCTGGTCCTGTGTTCTGTCCTCTCCTGGCTGTTTCATCTCTTACCAACTGACCTGGTCTCATCATCATTCTTCTGGTCCTGTGTTCTGTCCTCTCCTGGTTGTTTCATCTCCTACCAACTGACCTGGTCTCATCATCATTCTTCTGGTCCTGTGTTCTGTCCTCTCCTGGCTGTTTCATCTCCTACCAACTGACCTGGTCTAATCATCATTCTGCTGGTCCTGTGTTCTGTCCTCTCCTGACTGTTTCATCTCTCACCAACTGACCTGGTCTCATCATCATTCTTCTGGTCCTGTGTTCTGTCCTCTCCTGGTTGTTTCATCTCCTACCAACTGACCTGGTCTCATCATCATTCTTCTGGTCCTGTGTTCTGTCCTCTCCTGGCTGTTTCATCTCCTACCAACTGACCTGGTCTAATCATCATTCTGCTGGTCCTGTGTTCTGTCCTCTCCTGACTGTTTCATCTCTCACCAACTGACCTGGTCTCATCATCATTCTGCTGGTCCTGTGTTCTGTCCTCTCCTGGCTGTTCCATCTCTTACCAACTGACCTGGTCTCATCATCATTCTGCTGGTCCTGTGTTCTGTCCTCTCCTGACTGTTTCATCTCCTACCAACTGACCTGGTCTCATCATCATTCTTCTGGTCCTGTGTTCTGTCCTCTCCTGGCTGTTTCATCTCCTACCAACTGACCTGGTCTCATCATCATTCTGCTGGTCCTGTGTTCTGTCCTCTCCTGGCTGTTTCATCTCTCACCAACTGACCTGGTCTCATCATCATTCTTCTGGTCCTGTGTTCTGTCCTCTCCTGGCTGTTTCATCTCCTACCAACTGACCTGGTCTCATCATCATTCTGCTGGTCCTGTGTTCTGTCCTCTCTTGGCTGTTTCATCTCTTACCAACTGACCTGGTCTCATCATCATTCTGCTGGTCCTGTGTTCTGTCCTCTCCTGGCTGTTTCATCTCTTACCAACTGACCTGGTCTCATCATCATTCTGCTGGTCCTGTGTTCTGTCCTCTCCTGGCTGTTTCATCTCTCACCAACTGACCTGGTCTCATCATCATTCTGCTGGTCCTGTGTTCTGTCCTCTTCTGGCTGTTTCATCTCTCACCAACTGACCTGGTCTCATCATCATCATTCTTCTGGTCCTGTGTTCTGTCCTCTCCTGGCTGTTTCATCTCTCACCAACTGACCTGGTCTCATCATCATTCTGCTGGTCCTGTGTTCTGTCCTCTTCTGGCTGTTTCATCTCTCACCAACTGACCTGGTCTCATCATCATTCTGCTGGTCCTGTGTTCTGTCCTCTCCTGGCTGTTTCTTCTCTTACCAACTGACCTGGTCTCATCATCATTCTGCTGGTCCTGTGTTCTGTCCTCTTCTGGCTGTTTCATCTCTCACCAACTGACCTGGTCTCATCATCATTCTGCTGGTCCTGTGTTCTGTCCTCTTCTGGCTGTTTCATCTCTTACCAACTGACCTGGTCTCATCATCAATCTGCTAGTCCTGTGTTCTGTCCTCTTCTGGCTGTTTCATCTCTCACCAACTGACCTGGTCTCATCATCATTCTGCTGGTCCTGTGTTCTGTCCTCTTCTGGCTGTTTCATCTCTTACCAACTGACCTGGTCTCATCATCAATCTGCTGGTCCTGTGTTCTGTCCTCTTCTGGCTGTTTCATCTCTTACCAACTGACCTGGTCTCATCATCATTCTGCTGGCCCTGTATTCTGTCCTCTCCTGGCTGTTTCATCTCTCACCAACTGACCTGGTCTCATCATCATTCTGCTGGTCCTGTGTTCTGTCCTCTCCTGGCTGTTTCATCTCTCACCAACTGACCTGGTCTTATCATCAATCTGCTGGTCCTGTGTTCTGTCCTCTTCTGGCTGTTTCATCTCTCACCAACTGACCTGGTCTCATCATCATTCTGCTGGTCCCGTGTTCTGTCCTCTTCTGGCTGTTTCATTTCTTACCAACTGACCTGGTCTCATCATCATTCTGCTGGTCCCGTGTTCTGTCCTCTCCTGGCTGTTTCATTTCTTACCAACTGACCTGGTCTCATCATCATTCTGCTGGTCCCGTGTTCTGTCCTCTCCTGGCTGTTTCATCTCTCACCAACTGACCTGGTCTAATCATCATTCTGCTGGTGTCGTGTTCTCTCCTCTCCTGGCTGTTTCATCTCTCACCAACTGACCTGGTCTAATCATCATTCTGCTGGTCCTGTGTTCTGTCCTCTTCTGGTTGTTTCATCTCTCACCAACTGACCTGGTCTCATCATCATTCTGCTGGTAGTGTGTTCTGTCCTCTCCTGGTTGTTTCATCTCTCACCAACTGACCTGGTCTCATCATCATTCTGCTGGTCCTGTGTTCTGTCCTCTCCTGGCTGTTTCATCTCTCACCAACTGACCTGGTCTCATCATCATTCTGCTGGTCCTGTGTTCTGTCCTCTCCTAGCTGTTTCATCTCTTACCAACTGACCTGGTCTCTCATCATCATTCTGCTGGTCCTGTGTTCTGTCCTCTCCTAGCTGTTTCATCTCTTACCAACTGACCTGGTCTCTCATCATCATTCTGCTGGTCCTGTGTTCTGTCCTCTCCTAGCTGTTTCATCTCTTACCAACTGACCTGGTCTCTCATCATCATTCTGCTGGTCCTGTGTTCTGTCCTCTTCTGGCTGTTTCATCTCTTACCAACTGACCTGGTCTCATCATCAATCTGCTGGTCCTGTATTCTGTCCTCTCCTGGCTGTTTCATCTCTCACCAACTGACCTGGTCTCATCATCATTCTGCTGGTCCTGTGTTCTGTCCTCTCCTGACTGTTTCATCTCTTACCAACTGACCTGGTCTCATCATCATTCGGCTGGCCCTGTGTTCTGTCCTCTTCTGGCTGTTTCATCTCTCACCAACTGACCTGGTCTCATCATCATTCTGCTGGTCCTGTGTTCTGTCCTCTCCTGACTGTTTCATCTCTTACTAACTGACCTGGTCTAATCATCATTCTGCTGGTCCTGTGTTCTGTCCTCTTCTGGCTGTTTCATCTCTCACTAACTGACCTGGTCTAATCATCATTCTGCTGGCCCTGTGTTCTGTCCTCTCCTGGCTGTTTCATCTCTTACCAACTGACCTGGTCTCATCATCAATCTGCTGGTCCTGTGTTCTATCCTCTCCTGGCTGTTTCATCTCTTACCAACTGACCTGGTCTCATCATCATTCTGCTGATCCTGTGTTCTGTCCTCTCCTGGCTGTTTCATCTCTTACCAACTGACCTGGTCTCATCATCAATCTGCTGGTCCTGTGTTCTGTCCTCTTCTGGCTGTTTCATCTCTTACCAACTGACCTGGTCTCATCATCATTCTGCTGGTCCTGTGTTCTGTCCTCTCCTGGCTGTTTCATCTCTCACCAACTGACCTGGTCTCATCATCATTCTGCTGGTCCTGTGTTCTGTCCTCTCCTGGATGTTTCATCTCTCACCAACTGACCTGGTCTCATCATCAATCTGCTGGTCCTGTGTTCTGTCCTCTTCTGGCTGTTTCATCTCTCACCAACTGACCTGGTCTCATCATCATTCTGCTGGTCCCGTGTTCTGTCCTCTTCTGGCTGTTTCATTTCTTACCAACTGACCTGGTCTCATCATCATTCTGCTGGTCCCGTGTTCTGTCCTCCCCTGGCTGTTTCATCTCTCACCAACTGACCTGGTCTAATCATCATTCTGCTGGTGTCGTGTTCTCTCCTCTCCTGGCTGTTTCATCTCTCACCAACTGACCTGGTCTAATCATCATTCTGCTGGTCCTGTGTTCTGTCCTCTTCTGGTTGTTTCATCTCTCACCAACTGACCTGGTCTCATCATCATTCTGCTGGTAGTGTGTTCTGTCCTCTCCTGGTTGTCTCATCTCTCACCAACTGACCTGGTCTCATCATCATTCTGCTGGTCCTGTGTTCTGTCCTCTCCTGGCTGTTTCATCTCTTACCAACTGACCTGGTCTCATCATCATTCTGCTAGTCCTGTGTTCTGTCCTCTCCTAGCTGTTTCATCTCTTACCAACTGACCTGGTCTCTCATCATCATTCTGCTGGTCCTGTGTTCTGTCCTCTCCTAGCTGTTTCATCTCTTACCAACTGACCTGGTCTCTCATCATCATTCTGCTGGTCCTGTGTTCTGTCCTCTTCTGGCTGTTTCATCTCTTAACAACTGACCTGGTCTCATCATCATTCTGCTGGTCCTGTGTTCTGTCCTCTCCTGGCTGTTTCATCTCTTACCAACTGACCTGGTCTAATCATCATTCTGCTGGTCCTGTGTTCTGTCCTCTTCTGGCTGTTTCATCTCTCACCAACTGACCTGGTCTAATCATCATTCTGCTGGCCCTGTGTTCTGTCCTCTCCTGGCTGTTTCATCTCTTACCAACTGACCTGGTCTCATCATCAATCTGCTGGTCCTGTGTTCTATCCTCTCCTGGCTGTTTCATCTCTTACCAACTGACCTGGTCTCATCATCATTCTGCTGGTCCTGTGTTCTGTCCTCTCCTGGATGTTTCATCTCTTACCAACTGACCTAGTCTCATCATCAATCTGCTGGTCCTGTGTTCTGTCCTCTTCTGGCTGTTTCATCTCTTACCAACTGACCTGGTCTCATCATCATTCTGCTGGTCCTGTGTTCTGTCCTCTCCTGGCTGTTTCATCTCTCACCAACTGACCTGGTCTCATCATCATTCTGCTGGTCCTGTGTTCTGTCCTCTCCTGGATGTTTCATCTCTCACCAACTGACCTGGTCTCATCATCAATCTGCTGGTCCTGTGTTCTGTCCTCTTCTGGCTGTTTCATCTCTCACCAACTGACCTGGTCTCATCATCATTCTGCTGGTCCCGTGTTCTGTCCTCTTCTGGCTGTTTCATTTCTTACCAAGTGACCTGGTCTCATCACCATTCTGCTGGTCCCGTGTTCTGTCCTCTCCTGGCTGTTTCATCTCTCACCAACTGACCTGGTCTAATCATCATTCTGCTGGTGTCGTGTTCTCTCCTCTCCTGGCTGTTTCATCTCTCACCAACTGACCTGGTCTAATCATCATTCTGCTGGTCCTGTGTTCTGTCCTCTTCTGGTTGTTTCATCTCTCACCAACTGACCTGGTCTCATCATCATTCTGCTGGTAGTGTGTTCTGTCCTCTCCTGGTTGTTTCATCTCTCACCAACTGACCTAGTCTCATCATCATTCTGCTGGTCCTGTGTTCTGTCCTCTCCTGGCTGTTTCATCTCTTACCAACTGACCTGGTCTCATCATCATTCTGCTGGTCCTGTGTTCTGTCCTCTCCTAGCTGTTTCATCTCTTACCAACTGACCTGGTCTCTCATCATCATTCTGCTGGTCCTGTGTTCTGTCCTCTCCTAGCTGTTTCATCTCTTACCAACTGACCTGGTCTCTCATCATCATTCTGCTGGTCCTGTGTTCTGTCCTCTTCTGGCTGTTTCATCTCTTACCAACTGACCTGGTCTCATCATCAATCTGCTGGTCCTGTGTTCTGTCCTCTTCTGGCTGTTTCATCTCTCACCAACTGACCTGATCTAATCATCATTCTGCTGGTCCTGTGTTCTGTCCTCTCCTGGTTGTTCTCTTACCGACTGACCTGGTCTCATCATCATTCTGCTGGTCCTGTGTTCTGTACTCTTCTGTCTGTTTCATCTCTCACCAACTGACCTGGTCTAATCATCATTCTGCTCGTCCTGTGTTCTGTCCTCTTCTGGCTGTTTCATCTCTCACCAACTGACCTGGTCTCATCATCATTCTGCTGGTCTTGTGTTCTGTACTCTTCTGGTTGTTTCATCTCTTACCAACTGACCTGGTCTCATCATCATTCTGCTGGTCCTGTGTTCTGTCCTCTCCTGGCTGTTTCATCTCTTACCAACTGACCTGGTCTCATCATCATTCTGCTGGTCCTGTGTTCTGTCCTCTTCTGGCTGTTTCATCTCTCACCAACTGACCTGGTCTATCATCATTCTGCTGGTCCTTAGTTCTGTCCTCTCCTGGTTGTTCTCTTACCAACTGACCTGGTCTCATCATCAATCTGCTGGTCCTGTGTTCTGTCCTCTTCTGGCTGTTTCATCTCTCACCAACTGACCTGGTCTAATCAACATTCTGCTGGTCCTGTGTTCTGTCCTCTCCTGGTTGTTTCATCTCTTACCAACTGACCTGGTCTCATCATCATTCTGCTGGTCCTGTGTTCTGTCCTCTTCTGGCTGTTTCATCTCTCACCAACTGACCTGGTCTAATCATCATTCTGCTGGTCCTGTGTTCTGTCCTCTTCTGGTTGTTTCATCTCTCACCAACTGACCTGGTCTCATCATTCTGCTGGTCCTGTGTTTTGTCCTCTCCTGGCTGTTTCATCTCTTACCAACTGACCTGGTCTCATCATCATTCTGCTGGTCCTGTGTTCTGTCCTCTCCTGGCTGTTTCATCTCTCACCAACTGACCTGGTCTCATCATCATTCTGCTGGTCCTGTGTTCTGTCCTCTCCTGGATGTTTCATCTCTCACCAACTGACCTGGTCTCATCATCAATCTGCTGGTCCTGTGTTCTGTCCTCTTCTGGCTGTTTCATCTCTCACCAACTGACCTGGTCTCATCATCATTCTGCTGGTCCTGTGTTCTGTCCTCTTCTGGCTGTTTCATTTCTTACCAAATGACCTGGTCTCATCATCATTCTGCTGGTCCCGTGTTCTGTCCTCTCCTGGCTGTTTCATCTCTCACCAACTGACCTGGTCTAATCATCATTCTGCTGGTGTCGTGTTCTCTCCTCTCCTGGCTGTTTCATCTCTCACCAACTGACCTGGTCTAATCATCATTCTGCTGGTCCTGTGTTCTGTCCTCTTCTGGTTGTTTCATCTCTCACCAACTGACCTGGTCTCATCATCATTCTGCTGGTAGTGTGTTCTGTCCTCTCCTAGTTGTTTCATCTCTCACCAACTGACCTAGTCTCATCATCATTCTGCTGGTCCTGTGTTCTGTCCTCTCCTGGCTGTTTCATCTCTTACCAACTGACCTGGTCTCATCATCATTCTGCTGGTCCTGTGTTCTGTCCTCTCCTAGCTGTTTCATCTCTTACCAACTGACCTGGTCTCTCATCATCATTCTGCTGGTCCTGTGTTCTGTCCTCTCCTAGCTGTTTCATCTCTTACCAACTGACCTGGTCTCTCATCATCATTCTGCTGGTCCTGTGTTCTGTCCTCTTCTGGCTGTTTCATCTCTTACCAACTGACCTGGTCTCATCATCAATCTGCTGGTCCTGTGTTCTGTCCTCTTCTGGCTGTTTCATCTCTCACCAACTGACCTGATCTAATCATCATTCTGCTGGTCCTGTGTTCTGTCCTCTCCTGGTTGTTCTCTTACCGACTGACCTGGTCTCATCATCATTCTGCTGGTCCTGTGTTCTGTCCTCTTCTGTCTGTTTCATCTCTCACCAACTGACCTGGTCTAATCATCATTCTGCTCGTCCTGTGTTCTGTCCTCTTCTGGCTGTTTCATCTCTCACCAACTGACCTGGTCTCATCATCATTCTGCTGGTCTTGTGTTCTGTCCTCTTCTGGTTGTTTCATCTCTTACCAACTGACCTGGTCTCATCATCATTCTGCTGGTCCTGTGTTCTGTCCTCTCCTGGCTGTTTCATCTCTTACCAACTGACCTGGTCTCATCATCATTCTGCTGGTCCTGTGTTCTGTCCTCTTCTGGCTGTTTCATCTCTCACCAACTGACCTGGTCTATCATCATTCTGCTGGTCCTGTGTTCTGTCCTCTCCTGGTTGTTCTCTTACCAACTGACCTGGTCTCATCATCAATCTGCTGGTCCTGTGTTCTGTCCTCTTCTGGCTGTTTCATCTCTCACCAACTGACCTGGTCTAATCATCATTCTGCTGGTCCTGTGTTCTGTCCTCTCCTGGTTGTTTCATCTCTTACCAACTGACCTGGTCTCATCATCATTCTGCTGGTCCTGTGTTCTGTCCTCTTCTGGCTGTTTCATCTCTCACCAACTGACCTGGTCTAATCATCATTCTGCTGGTCCTGTGTTCTGTCCTCTTCTGGTTGTTTCATCTCTCACCAACTGACCTGGTCTCATCATTCTGCTGGTCCTGTGTTCTGTCCTCTCCTGGCTGTTTCATCTCTCACCAACTGACCTGGTTTCTCAACATCATTCTGCTGGTCGTGTGTTCTGTCCTCTCTTGGCTGTTTTATCTCTCACCAACTGACCTGGTCTCTCAACATCATTCTGCTGGTCGTGTGTTCTGTCCTCTCTTGGCTGTTTTATCTCTCACCAACTGACCTGGTCTCATCATCATTCTGCTGGTCCTGTGTTCTGTCCTCTTCTGGCTGTTTCATCTCTTACCAACTGACCTGGTCTCATCATCATTCTGCTGGTCCTGTTTTCTGTCCTCTTCTGGTTGTTTCATCTCTCACCAACTGACCTGGTCTCTCATCATCATTCTGCTGGTCCTGTGTTCTGTCCTCTTCTGGTTGTTTCATCTCTCACCAACTGACTTGCAGTGGCAGTTGTTGTTGAGGTCAGAGTATGTGCAGATCAGTGGTTGATATCGTTATAATTTATCCAATATGTGTTATCTAGCAATATGTGAGTGCTGATCAGTTATTAAGTTCCTTTGTCTGTTGACAATGTGCTATTTTTGGGCTAAATGTTTGTGCGTGAGCGATATCGGAATTTCACGTTCGGTTGAGCTCAAGTTAAAGTACGCTTATATTACAAGTTGAAAATAATTTTTAATTAATGGGACTACTTGTAATCTAGCCCATAGCATGGAGAAAGCAGTCCTGTGTATACACACTCACACATGCTAATGTATTGCTGCTTGCCTCTACACTTATACCCTAAGTGTTTTGTTGTCATGTTCCCTTTGTAATTGTTTAATCAAAATGATAGGTGTGGTGTGTACAGCGCCTAGGGCTGAGGATTGACTAACAGATAATTAATGCTGACTTGTCTATAAAGAAAGCGCTGACTGATAGGTCAGTATTTATTTACACTCTATATGAATGTGGCACATAGATTTGACAACAATAAAAACAATAAAACTACTCATGGATCCATGAAATTAAAACAAAGTAATCCTAGTACATATAAAATGGCTGGTGCATTAATGCATGATTTCCCAAGTGATCCTAATATGACCTGCTTCAAGGTGATGACCCAATTGTAACACAAATTGGTGAAGTGCAAACTCCTACAAATAACTATAATGTATACAAATCACAACTATGTCTGCAAAATAATTGTAAGAATGTGCATGAATGTTCAATGATGAGGAAAAAAGGTGATGAAAAATTGAGTGAAAAAATGTGTGAAACAAAAATTGGTGACACAATCTTGATGAAAAAACCTTTGATGAAAAAAAGTATATTTGTGACAAATTATTTGGTGAAAAAATGGAATGAAAAAAGTGTCAATGCAAAAAATTAAATGGCAATGAAAATAAAAAATGAAAAAAGTGATGAAATGATGATGACCGTGACAAAAATGTGACAACAAACCGAATACTTGTAATCCAATAGGTTAAAACAAAAAGTCAAAGTGAAAAACCTTGTGTGTTAATGGAGATGATCCTCCAGGAGATCCTATGCGTGTCCTTGAAGATCAATTGACCAATGTTATCGTCCTTGATTGTCTCTGCAAGAAATATATAACATAGTATAGTAGGTCCAAATATGGGGAATCAAAGGAGTGGTGCTTACCAGTAGGTCAACGCGTTTCGGCCCTTAACTCAGGCCTTTATCAAGACTGGTTATTGTGGTGCTTATGATCCCTTTAAATACCCTTTAGTAGTGGACATATAATTGACCTTGATAGAAACCGGATATATGAAACCGGAAGTGTGTATGAACGAAAACGTATATTTACCATGTCTATTTATAATGTTATTATTAGGTTATACTTTTTCTTTTTGTTCGATTAAATTAATAGACTCACTATAGCTTGATGATCTATTTTGTATGTAAAATCTGCCGTGGATATTTACGTCACTTTTATGTTTGTATCATGTGACTCGTGAGGCAGCCAATCTGGAAACAGTCATTTGTTCCGGGGTTAAGCCTGTCATGGTTTGTTTATACCATGTGGGTTCAGGCAACCAATGAGGGACTTGTTATATGTCAGATTGGTGTTCGCGTGTCTCTAACAGCTGATTAGATGTGGGCCTGTCAGATCTAACCGCACAGCGAGATACATACTTAAAATTATATAGTGATACAGCTAAGTGTATGAAGATACTGCGACTTAACCATTGATTATACTTGCTAGCCTTTATCACCAATATCGGCAATCAAATTAATCTATTTTGACAAATAAGAAATAAATCTGGAACAAAATTTTTACATTATTAAAAATATTGTATTGGATGAAATATAAACTTGTTGGATGCAACAATACATCGATTCTTAGTATGAGAAGTTAATGAAGGAGACATTAAACACTTACATAAACCAGCTTCCTATTTATTATTAAACTGAATGTCTGGATCACTGACTGGCATTGATTAATCAATATGACTAATGATATTATATTCCTGACACCTGAATACAACTAGTTTGAATAATACCAGACCGCTTAGTGTACTCAACATGTAGGTTATATATTCATATGTAATATACTGCATGTTGAGGATATGAGTAATAACTGATTATGTTTTGGTTGCACAATCTTTATACTTATACAAATATATATATAATAGACTGAGGGACATATTTACAATCTTGGCTGTTTAAATATTTTGCAAACAACTGGTCTAGAACTTGTAGCCTCTTGTACTTGTTATTAAACAACAGTCCTCATAGATTAAAATCAATGTCCAAATGGGCTGTAGGGAAATTGCAAACAACCGGGTAGTGACCTGTAGCCTAATTGTGCTTGCTACTGGATAATATGGATCATTGATAAAAATCAACTTAAATATTGTGTGTTTGCAAGTGTTGATATGTATATTTACAAGGAGAAGGGGTGGGTGGGTATAATCCATAAAGTCTGGAACTAAAGCTTTGTCGTTGGCATCGCAAAACATCCAGCCAAGAGGACAGATTGTGGAGACTCTTATTTTTCTATTGGAACTTATCACTTGCTGAGAGTAGATACATGCTAAAAAATCTTGATATTTGTGGACAGACCAATTGAATAGTACTAACCATATTTAGGGTTGAGTTCATCAATTGGTGTGTTAGGATTGATCGTATTGGTAATACTGATCAGGAAAGATAACATAGAACATGAGGAAGACTGTATCTATTGACTGGACCAAATCAAGTCAATTGATGTGAATATAAATTGACCACGAGAGGGGCGGAATTGGTAATCTTCTGTATGAGTGTTGACACATGAAAAAAGAAGGATTAAAATACAGACCTCCTATCTATATAAAAAAAAAAATTGTATACATTTTTGGCAATTCTTCATTGATCAATATAGCCCCTTAAGGACCAGCGATGTACCCTGTATGTCGCTGGCCTTTTTTTGGGACTTGATTGTTTTATAGCGTGGTCTTGCCACCAGCGTTGAGACTGCTCTATTCCACAAAGCCTGCTGGAGGGAGTGCATTAATAGCGTGTTCTTGCTAGACTTGTGCTATTATGTCCTGAAAAAACCCTTAACGACCAGTGACATACAGGGTACATTGTGGTCATTAAGGGGTTAAAAGGGGCTGCTAATAATATAAATTTACATTTTTTGATACGCATTAGAAAGGCCCCCGGTAAATTAGTAGGATTAAACATATCAACCGGTGATCTACCTGTTGCTGGTATTTCTCCCATGTTTGGAATAAAAGGGGCAAATGAAGAGGATAAAGGGGGCTAGTTTCCATCTATTGTATAAAAATATTTCATCTTTATTCAAGTCTATTGACATAATAGAAGTGAGTTAGATTTCCATCTAATAGATTTTTCATGATGAGTGGAGTATTTAGAAGATATTGTATAACTATAACACCAGAAACTAAGGATAGTATTTATTTATAGGTTTAGAAGGTCGGATAGGTCTTCTTTATTATTTAGACCTTTAGGGTGTAAGCAGTCTAATAAGAATATCCATTTAGATTCTGCTTTCAGAAGTCTTTTTTCATAATCACCACCTCTCCAGTGTTTTCTAACCTTTTTGTATGCCTATAAATTTCAGATCTTTTATATTACCTTTCACCTAGATTTAGAGTTCTGCGTTAGCCGTCCAAACCAGCGTTAAGGGTTCCTAACGCTGGTTTTGGTTGCCCGCTGGTATTTAGAGTCAGTCAGGAAAGGGTCTAACGCTCACTTTGCAGCCGCGACTTTTCCATACCACAGATCCCCTTACGCCAATTGCGTATCCTATCTTTTCAATGGGATCTTTCTAACGCTGGAATTTAGAGTCTTGGCTGAAGTGAGCGTTAGAACTCTAATGACAAAACTCCAGCCGCAGAAAAAAGTCAGGAGTTAAGAGCTTAATGGGCTAATGCCGGTTCATAAAGCTCTTAACTGCTGTGCTCTAAAGTACACTAACACCCATAAACTACCTATGCACCCCTAAACCGAGGTCCCCCCACATCGCCGCCACTATAATTAAATTGTTTAACCCCTAATCTGCCGACCGCACACCGCCGCAACCTACATTATCCCTATGTACCCCTAATCTGCTGCCCCTAACATCGCCGACACCTACATAATATTTATTAACCCCTAAGCTGCCCCCCCCAACGTCGCCGCTACCTACCTACACTTATTAACCCCTAATCTGCCGACCGGACCTCGCCTCTACTCTGAAAAATGTATTAACCCCTAAAGCTAAGTCTAACCCTAACCCTAACACCCCCCTAAGTTAAATATAATTTAAATCTAACGAAATAAAATAA
Organism: Bombina bombina; assembly: GCF_027579735.1. Lineage (NCBI taxonomy): Eukaryota > Metazoa > Chordata > Amphibia > Anura > Bombinatoridae > Bombina > Bombina bombina. Next base: position 778,545 of record NC_069505.1, read on the forward strand.
ATCTTATTAAATAAATTAATCCTATTTAAAACTAAATACTTACCTGTAAAATAAACCCTAATATAGCTACAATATAACTAATAATTATATTGTAGCTATTTTAGGATTTATATTTATTTTACAGGCAACTTTGTATTTATTTTAACTAGGTACAATAGCTATTAAATAGTTATTTACTATTTAATAGCTACCTAGTTAAAATAATTACAAAATTACCTGTAAAATAAATCCTAACCTAAGTTACAATTAAACCTAACACTACACTATCAATAAATTAATTAACTAAACTACCTACAATTATCTACAATTAAATCAACTAAACTAAATTACAAAAAAACCCCACTAAATTACAAAAAAATAAAAAAAGATTACAAGAATTTTAAACTAATTACACCTACTCTAAGCCCCCTAAAAAAATAAAGCCCCCAAAATAAAAAAATGCCCTACCCTATTCTAAAATAAAAAGTTAACAGCTCTTTTACCTTACCAGCCCTTAAAAGGGCCTTTTGCGGGGGATGCCCCAAAGTCTCAGCTCTTTTGCATTTAAAAAAAAAACATACAATACCCCCCCCAACATTACAACCCACCACCTACATACCCCTAATCTAACCCAAACCCCCCTTAAAAAACCTAACACTAAGCCCCTGAAGATCTCCATACCTTATCTTCAACTCGCCGGGTATCACCGATCCGTCCAGAAGAGGGTCCGAAGTCTTCATCCTATCCGGCAAGAAGAGGTCCAGAAGAGGCTCCGAAGTCTTCATCCTATCCGGCAAGAAGAGGACATCCAGACCGGTAGACATGTTCATCCAGGCGGCGTCTTCTATCTTCATCCATCCGGCGCGGAGCGGGACCATCTTGAAGCAGCCGACGCGGATCCATCCTCTTCTTCCGGCGACTCCCGACGAATGAAGGTTCCTTTAAGTGACGTCATCCAAGATGGCGTCCCTCGAATTCCGATTGGCTGAACATCGGAACAGCCAATAGAATGCAAGCTCAATCTGATTGGCTGATTGGATCAGCCAATCGGATTGAACTTGAATCTGATTGGCTGATTCAATCAGCCAATCAGATTTTTCCTACCTTAATTCCGATTTGCTGATAGAATCCTATCAGCCAATCGGAATTCGAGGGACGCCATCTTGGATGACGTCACTTAAAGGAACCTTCATTCGTCGGGAGTCACCGGAAGAAGAGGATGGATCCGCGTCGGCTGCTTCAAGATGGTCCCGCTCCGCGCCGGATGGATGAAGATAGAAGACGCCGCCTGGATGAACATGTCTACCGGTCTGGATGTCCTCTTCTTGACGGATAGGATGAAGACTTCGGAGCCTCTTCTGGACCTCTTCTTGCCCGATAGGATGAAGACTTCGGACCCTCTTCTGGACGGATCGGTGATACCCGGCGTGGTGAAGATAAGGTAGGGAGATCTTCAGGGGCTTAGTGTTAGGTTTTTTAAGGGGGGTTTGGGTTAGATTAGGGGTATGTGGGTGGTGGGTTGTAATGTTGGGGGGGGTATTGTATGTTTTATTTAAATGCAAAAGAGCTGATGACTTTGGGGCATGCCCCGCAAAAGGCCCTTTTAAGGGCTGGTAAGGTAAAAGAGCTGTTAACTTTTTATTTTAGAATAGGGTAGGGCATTTTGTTATTTTGGGGGGCTTTGTTATTTTTTTAGGTGGCTTAGAATAGGTGTAATTAGTTTAAAATTCTTGTAATCTTTTTTTATTTTTTGTAATTTAGTTTAGTTGATTTATTGATAGTGTAGTGTTAGGTTTAATTGTAACTTAGGTTAGGATTTATTTTACAGGTAATTTTGTAATTAGCACGTTTTTGAAGCTGGCCACGTCCGTAAGCAACGCTGGAATTGAGAGGTGAAGTGGCGGTAAATTATGCTCTACGCTCCCTTTTTGGAGCCTAACGCAGCCCTTCAGAGAACTCTCAATACCAGCGTTGTTTAAAAGGTGCGGGGGGGGGGGGAAACACGCGTAGCTAACGCACCCCTTCTAACGCAAAACTCTAAATCTAGCGGATAGTGTTTAGTTGAAAAATGTTTATATAGAATTGTGTCCATGTTTAGTTTTTCTATCAAAAATATGTGTTCTTTTAACCTATCTTTCAGGCTTCTTGATGACTGTCCGACATATTGGAGTTCACATGAACAACAACATTTAAGTTGATTTTTATCAATGATCCATATCGTCCAGTAGCAAGCACAATTAGGCTACAGGTCGCTACCCGGTTGTTTGCAATTTCCCTACAGCCCATTTGGACATTGATTTTAATCTATGAGGACTGTTGTTTAATAACAAGTACAAGAGGCTACAAGTTCTAGACCAGTTCTTTGCAAAATATTTAAACAGCCAAGATTGTAAATATGTCCCTCAGTCTACTATATATATATTTGTATAAGTATATAGATTGTGCAACCAAAACATAATCAGTTATTACTCATATCCTCAACATGCAGTATATTACATATGAATATATAATCTACATGTTGAGTACACTAAGCGGTCTGGTATTATTCAAACTAGTTGTATTCAGGTGTAAGGAATATAATATCATTAGTCATATTGATTAATCAATGCCAGTCAGTGATCCAGACATTCAGTTTAATAATAAATAGGAAGCTGGTTTATGTAAGTGTTTAATGTCTCCTTCATTAACTTCTCATACTAAGAATCGATGTATTGTTGCATCCAACAAGTTTATATTTCATCCAATACAATATTTTTAATAATGTAAAAATTTTGTTCCAGATTTATTTCTTATTTGTCAAAATAGATTAATTTGATTGCCGATATTGGTGATAAAGGCTAGCAAGTATAATCAATGGTTAAGTCGCAGTATCTTCATACACTATATATAATCACTCCAACAGGCTCATGATCAGCTGTATCACTATATAATTTTAAGTACGTATCTCGCTGTGCGGTTAGATCTGACAGGCCCACATCTAATCAGCTGTTAGAGACACGCGAACACCAATCTGACATATAACAAGTCCCTCATTGGTTGCCTGAACCCACATGGTATAAACAAACCATGACAGGCTAAACCCTGGAACAAATGACTGTTTCCAGATTGGCTGCCTCACGAGTCACATGATACAAACATAAAAGTGACGTAAATATCCACGGCAGATTTTACATACAAAATAGATCATCAAGCTATAGTGAGTCTATTAATCTAATCGAACAAAAAGAAAAAGTATAACCTAATAATAACATTATAAATAGACATGGTAAATATACGTTTTCGTTCATACACACTTCCGGTTTCATATATCCGGTTTCTATCAAGTATTAGACAAGGGAGGAGCAGTTGATGTAGCATATCTAGATTTCAGCAAAGCATTTGACACCGTCCCACACAATAAACTTATTCACAAACTATATCTCCTTGGTCTAGATTCAAAAATTGTGAACTGCGTGGAATGCTGGCTTAAGGACAGAAAACAAAGTGTCTTAGTAAATGGAGTTCATTCAGCAGAGGGGGCTGTTACTAGTGGTGTTCCTCAGGGGTCAGTTCTGGGGCCTGTTTTGTTTAACATATTTATCTGCGATATCAGCAAAGGGCTACAGGGGAAAGTATGTCTCTTTGCAGATGATACAAAAATTTGCAACAGAGTGGATGTTCCAGGGGGGGTAGACAAAATGAGAAGTGATATACAACAATTGGAGGATTGGACAAACGACTGGGATCTAAAGTTTAACACAGCAAAGTGTAAAATAATGCATTTAGGGAAGAAAAATCCAAATGTTAATTACAGACTCAATGACACTTTACTGACTGTTACAGACGAGGAACAGGACTTGGGAATTATTATTTCAGATGATTTAAAACTTAGTAAACAATGTAGTAAGGCAGCGAGTAAGGCTAGCAGAATGCTTGGATGTATTGGTAGAGGTATTTGCAGCAGAAATAGTAAGGTTCTTATGCCACTTTATAGATCATTAGTTAGGCCTCATCTTGAGTATTGTGTGCAGTTCTGGAGGCCATATCTTCAGAAGGATATTAACAAACTTGAATCTGTGCAAAGGAGGGCTACCAAAATGGTACATGGTCTAAAAAATAAAACTTACCAGGATAGGCTCAATGACCTAAATATGTATAGCTTAGAGGAGAGAAGGGAAAGAGGTGATATGATAGCAACTTTCAAGTACATTAAAGGGTTTAGTAAAACTGAGGCTGTGGGTATTTTACATAAAATGGAAAATTCAAGAACAAGGGGTCATGAGCTCAAGCTAAAGGGTAGTAGATTCAGGAGTAATTTGAGGAAGCACTTCTTTACAGAAAGAGTGATTGATTTATGGAATAAACTTCCTCAAGAGGTAGTAGCAACAAACACTGTGGGGGACTTTAAAAATGCATGGGACAAGCATAGGGCTATCCTACGAACTAGATAAGTTTATACTGTTAGGTAAGGTGGGGCAGACTTGCTGGGCCTATGGCTCTTATCTGCCGTCAATATCTATGTTTCTATGTTTCTATGTCAGTTATATGTCCACTACTAAAGGGTATTTAAAGGGATCATAAGCACCACAATAACCAGTCTTGATAAAGGCCTGAGTTAAGAGCCGAAACGCGTCGACCTACTGGTAAGCACCACTCCTTTGATTCCCCATATTTGGACCTACTATACTATGTTATATATTTCTTGCAGAGACAATCAAGGATGATAACATTGGTCAATTGATCTTCAAGGACACGCATAGGATCTCCTGGAGGATCATCTCCATTAACACACAAGGTTTTTCACTTTGACTTTTTGTTTTAACCTATTGGATTACAAGTATTCGGTTTGTTGTCACATCATCATTTCATCACTTTTTTCATTTTTTATTTTCATTGCCATTTCATTTTTTGCATTGACACTTTTTTCATTCCATTTTTTCACCAAATAATTTGTCACAAATATACTTTTTTTCATCAAAGGTTTTTTCATCAAGATTGTGTCACCAATTTTTGTTTCACACATTTTTTCACTCAATTTTTCATCACCTTTTTTCCTCATCATTGAACATTCATGCACATTCTTACAATTATTTTGCAGACATAGTTGTGATTTGTATACATTATAGTTATTTGTAGGAGTTTGCACTTCACCAATTTGTGTTACAATTGGGTCATCACCTTGAAGCAGGTCATATTAGGATCACTTGGGAAATCATGCATTAATGCACCAGCCATTTTATATGTACTAGGATTACTTTGTTTTAATTTCATGGATCCATGAGTAGTTTTATTGTTTTTATTGTTGTCAAATCTATGTGCCACATTCATATAGAGTGTAAATAAATACTGACCTATCAGTCAGCGCTTTCTTTATAGACAAGTCAGCATTAATTATCTGTTAGTCAATCCTCAGCCCTAGGCGCTGTACACACCACACCTATCATTTTGATTCTTTTGGGCTAGTCAGGAAGCCTTTTTGTGCACAGCTAGAGGACCACACCTCAGCGCTTGGTCACTACTATTTCCTTACCTAATTGTTTAATAAAAACGTTGTAACTAGCACCCGAGACTACAGTGCTGCACTACCCTGAGTTTCCCTTATAAAGCAATATTCGTAGAGCTATTAAAGCACTGTAATGTGTGTAAGATCGCTCAGCTGTATTGCTGTATAGAATTGAATTTTACAAAAAAGGGGAAGGAAGGTCTATGCGCTGGATCTAGATCAAACTCCACATAAAAATAGGTTATCCCAAAAACATGACAATTAATATACAAAAAAGGGGTCATATGTGTAGAATACACTGGCTTAAGATATAAAAAAATGGCAATGGTATAACAACTATTTATCTTAATAACAACTATTTATCTTAAAGGGACAGTCTAGGCCAAAATAAACTTTCATGATTCAGATAGAGCATGTAATTTTAAACAATTTTCCAATTTACTTTTATCACCAATTTTGCTTTGTTCTCTTGGTATTCTTAATTGAATGCTTAACCTTGGAGTTTCATATGCTAATTTCTTAGACCTTGAAGCCCACCTCTTTCAGATTGCATTTTAACAGTTTTTCACCACTAGAGGGTGTTAGTTCCCCTATTTCATATAGATAACACTGTGCTTGTGCACATGAAGTTATCTGGGACCAGGCACTGATTGGCTAGACTGCAAGTCTGTCAAAAGAACTGAAAAAAGGGCAGTTTGCAGAGGCTTAGATACAAGATAATCACAGAGGTTAAAAGTATATTATTATAAATGTGTTAGTTATGCAAAACTGGGAAATGGGTAATAAAGGGATTATCTATCTTTTAAAACAATAAAAATTCTGGTATAGACTCTCCCTTTAATAACAACTATTTATCTTAATAACAACTATTTATCTTAATAACAACTATTTATCTTAATAACAACTATTTATCTTAATAACAACAACTATTTATCTTAATAACAACTATTTATCTTAATAACAACTATTTATCTTAATAACAACTATTTATCTTAATAACGACTATTTATCTTAATAACAACTATTTATCTTAATAACAACTATTTATCTTAATAACAACTATTTATCTTAATAACAACTATTTATCTTAATAACGACTATTTATCTTAATAACAACTATTTATCTTAATAACAACTATTTATCTTAATAACAACTATTTATCTTAATAACAACTATTTATCTTAATAACAACTATTTATCTTAATAACAACTATTTATCTTAATAACAACTATTTATCTTAATAACAACTATTTATCTTAATAACAACTATTTATCTTCACCAATAAAAAATACAAATTAAAAATAAGCTGAAAATAACATCACTGATGCATGCTGGTAAAACAAAAAATAGATAATATTGAATAATAGTAATGCCTATCTGTATTGGTACCAATCTATCTAAATAGTGTTAAGTTAATTACAAAACATATATTATAAAACATATATTATAAAACATATATTATAAAACATATATTATAAAACATATATTATAAAACATATATTATAAAACATATATTATAAAACATATATTATAAAACATATATTATAAAACATATATTATAAAACATATATTAAAAGGCCTGTATAGTTAAAGAACATAATCTTGAAGGTTTATATAGTAGATTTTCTTAAAATGTTTCTCTTCCAGATAAACAGATTTGTTGTAAAAGATTCTAGATGTATATCGCTTAATACAATATTAGTTATAAACTCGGTATAGTCTATCATAAGTTTATACCAAATATGTGCAATAGTTGTGCAGATTTCAGGAAAATCAATATGAATCAGTTACTTTTGTATTGCTTGTATCAATCCTTGTTAGCGGATTGTTTTTAATCTTATAGACACATTTAATTTACACAGTCTCCAAGTTAGCTGGGTTTTGTAGCGCTGTTAGCCTATATAAGCCACAGTCTCTGATTTCTAAGAACGTCTGTAAAAAAAGTACCTGGTTGTTATTCATAAGAACCAATTCGCCTTACTTCTTTTTGGAATGATGGGATGTTTCTCTTGTGCGCGGTCCAACAAGTGTTCTTAGGTGTCAGGGTTTTCTCCCTGTTTTGTTTGCCATGTGCTGCTGGCAGCCATTTTACTCACCTCTCTTCCTGACTATGGTGCATTGTGGGGGATGCTGCTCATTTCCTGCACTTCCTTTTATGGCCAGACTGGTGTGCATCATCCATGTGAGACAGGATTCCGGCTCGTCTGACTATTCGCTTTGGCTCCTGACTCGGCTTGTCTGACTACCAGCTCTGGTTTTGACTCCTGGCTTGTTATTTGACTTGTGGACTTTTTATTATTCTTTGCTATTAATAAAGGTGTGATTATTTTTGCACTTCTCGTCTCAGTCTGATTCCTGGCACCCTGACATTACGCAAAGGCCATGAATCCTGATGGTGCTAATAATCCACCTTTACCTGCCATCATTTCCAGGATGGATGAACAGGATCACCGCTTGGATCAATTTGCACTAGCCCTGCAAACCCTGCTGACTCGCACTGCACATTTGGACCAAAGTGTCCCGCAAGTTATGGCTGCTCCTGTTTCCGCTGCTGCACCTATGCCTACCAGGAGCATGTCCGGTTCTGCACCTCTACCTCAGGAGGTGATCCTATTCAGTGCAGAGGGTTTTTGAACCAGGTGGGCATTTACTTTGAGATGTTACCTCAGGCGTTTCCCTCTGACAGAGCTAAGGTGGGATTTCTCATCTCGTTACTCTCTGACACAGCTCTTGCCTGGGCTAATCCCTTGTGGGAGACTAATAAACCTGTGATTTCAAATTACCCTGAATTTGTGGCCTCCTTTCGAAGGGTATTTGATGTTCCGGCTCGCTCCTCCTCTGCTGCTAAACAACTCATGTCCATTCAGCAAGGTACAAGATCTGTTGCTCAGTATGCTATTGAGTTCCGTACGCTTGACGCAGAGTAAGGTTGGAACAATGAAGCCCTTGTTGCCGCCTTCTTTTATGGGCTCTCTGATGCGATTAAAGATGAAGTTGCGGCCAGAGATTTACCAGAGGATCTCGAGGCATTGGTGTCTTTTTTTATCCTAATTGACATCAGACTCAGAGAGAGGCCCTCTTTATAGTAGTGCTTGCGGAAGCCTCCTGTTCCGTTGTCTCCTACGTGTTCGTTCCCACCCATACCTCCCTCTCCTCCCATGCCTCCTGTTCCCGAGTCACCAGGTACTGCTGAGCCGATGCAGCTGGGATTCATGTGTCTCTCCACAGCAGAGAGGGCCTTTAGGAGGAGGGAGGGGCTCTGCCTCTATTGTGGGTTACATGACCACCTTTTGAAGTCTTGTCCTACACGGCCGTGAAATGCTCACACCTAAGGTCCTGTCGGGGGCAGACCTTGGGTGGTTTATCCTCGTCCCCGGAACCGCTTAAGGAGAAACCTTTGGTCACGGTTGTCCTTTCCTGGATGGACTCCTCCATAGTCACCCAGGCTCTTGTTGACTCTGGTGCTGCGGGTTATTTAATTGACAGTGCTTTTGTATCAATTCCTGTTTTGCCTCAGTCCGTTCCACTTGCTATTGAGGCCATTGATGGCAGGCCCCTTCAGCCCGCACTCATTACTCACGAAACTGCTCCGTTGTCCATGGCTGTTGAGGCTCTCCATTTTGAAACCCTCCAGTTCCAGGTGATAAACTCTCCGCATTTTCTGGTTGTTCTGGGTTATCCCTGGCTCCAAAAGCACAATCCCAGTCTCGACTGGTGCAGGTCCGAAATTTTGTTGTGGTCCCCGCAATGTATTTCCACTTGTCTTCGGAAACCAGTTAAAGTCTTGTGCACATCTTCGGTATCTCGGTATCGCAATTGCCAGAGGAGTACCGAGAGTTCCTAGATGTGTTTGACAAGGTGCGTGCCGGTACGTTGCCTTCTCACCGGTCTTACGATTGTGCCATAGACCTGCAACCCAGAGCCATTCCTCCTCGGGGCCGGGTGTACCCTCTGTCTGTTGCAGAGAATTATGCTATGGAGGAGTATGTTGCCAATGCTCTGTCATGGGGGATCATCCGCAAATCCTGCTCTCCTGCAAGGGCTGGCTTCTTCTTTGTGAAGAAAAATGGTGGCGAGTTAAGACCATGTATCGATTATAGGGGTCTTAATCGTCTTACCATTAAGAATGCTTACCCTATTCCGCTTATTATGGAACTCTTTGACCCCCTCAAGGGAGCTACGGTCTTTACTAAACTTGATTTGCGAGGAGCGTACAATCTCGTTAGGATTAAGGAGGGCCACATTTAACACCAGGAGCGGGCATTATGAGTCTCTTGTAATGCCCTTTGGCCTATGTAATGCTCCTGCTGTTTTTCAGGAATTTATTAATTATGTCCTATGAGATATGTTGCAACAGTGTGTTGTGGTGTACTTAGACGACATCCTCATACAATCACCCACACTTGAGGCTCATCGTTCTGATGTTACACGGCTTCTTCAGAGACTACGTGCCTGTTTTGTAAACTCAAGAAATGTGAGTTCCATCAGACTCAAGTAACGTTCCTTGGTTATGTTATCTCCGTTGCAGGGTTCTCCATGGATCCTGACAAGTTATCTGCAGTTCTGCAGTGGCCTCGCCCAGTTGGTCTTCTGTCTATTCAACGTTTTTTGGGGTTCGCCAATTACTATAGAAAGTTTATTAAAAACTTTTCTTCCTTGGTCAAACCTATCACAGACATGACCCGTAAAGAGAATGATCCACTCCATTGGTCACCTACTGCCATTAAGGCCTTTGATAGTCTTAAGAATGCCTTTGCTGCCGCTCCAGTTCTGGCTCATCCTAACCCTGTCCTGCCTTTCGTTCTTGAGGTCAATGCGTCAGACTGGAGTAGGTGCCCTCTTGTTTCAACGTCCTACACCCGATGGTTCCTTGCATCCATGTGGTTTCTTCTCTAAGAAATTGTCTCCAGCGGAGTGCAATTATGAAATTTGCAACAGGGAATTACTGGCCATAATTTTGGCACTTAAGGAATGGAGGCATCTTCTTCAGGGTACTAACGTGCCAGTACTCATTCTTACTGACCACAAGAATTTAACTTATCTTTCTGAAGCAAAACATTTGTCGTCCCGACAGGCCAGATGGGTGCTATTTTTGTCTCCGTTTAATTATGTGGTCTCCTACCTGCCTGGTAGTAAGAATGTTAGGGCTGATGCCCTCTCTCGACAATTTTCACCTCTGTCCAAGGAGGAGTCTGTACCTACTCCTGTTATACCTCCTGACCATATTTTGGCTACCATACGTACTAATTTGACTTCTCCCTTGGGGGAGGAGATCCTGGCTGCACAAACCAATGCACCTCCTGGAAAACCTAGTGGTAAGTGTTTTGTTCCTGAGAATCTTCGAACTAAACTTTTGCACACTTACCACTATCCTAAAGCCGCAGGTCACCCAGGCAAGAACCAAATGATTTGGTCTGTCACTCGACAATTGTGGTGGCCAGGTCTTCGTTCTGATGTTGCTGTGTATGTTGCCTCCTGCTCAGTTTGTGCACAGAATAAGACTCCTCAACGTCTTCCTGTGGGTCTTCTTCAACCTATTGCTAATGGTGAGCGTCCTTGGACACATCTTTCCATGGACTTCATTGTCAAGCTCCCTGTTTCCAATGGCAATACTGTTATCCTTATGGTGGTTGACAGTTTTTCTAAAATGTCACATTGCATTCCCTTGATAAAGTTGCCTACCGCTCAGGAGCTTGCTTCAATTTTTGCCCGGGAGGTCTTCCGTTTACATGGGTTACCCAAGGAGATAGTGTCGGACCGGGGTAACCAGTTTGTCTCCAGATTTTGGCGTTCCTTTTGTGCTCAATGGGGATCCAGCTTTCCTTCTCCTCAGCATATCACCCTCAATCCAATGGAGCTGCGGAACGGTCTAATCAAGCTCTGGAACAGTTCCTCTATTGCTATGTCTCAGATCACCACAATAATTGGTCTGAACTGTTACCTTGGGCAGAGTTTGCTCGTAAAAGTGCTATTAATGCTTCCTCCAAGTTATCCCTGTTCATGGCGAATTATGGGTTTCAACCATCCTTGTTGCCCGATTAATTCATGTCTCATGGTATTTCGGCTTTGGAGGAGCATCGCCGGCAACTCCGTTCCACGTGGGTGCAGATTCAGGATTGCCTTCATCGTTCTATGCAGGGCAAAAAGTTCAAGGCTGATCGTAGGCGTCTGCCCGCACGAGAGAGTTTGGCTGTCCTCCAGCAACTTGAACCTTCGTGTGCCTTCCAATAAATTGGCTCCCCGTTATGTTGGTCCTTTTCGAATACTCAGACGGATTTATCCTGTGGCCTACGCTCTTGACCTTCCTCCTGCTATGCGCATCTCCAATGTTTTTTATGTCTCCCTCTTGAAATCATTGGTTTGTAATCGGTTTACCACTGTGTTGCCTCGTCCCCGTCCTATCTTTGTTGATTCCTGGCACCCTGACTTTAGGATGCCAAAGTAGTCTGTGCTCAATTCCGGACATGCCCACTGATGCGGGGATGACGTACGTACTTCCGGTTGATCCGGTGGTTCCAGTGATTCTTGCAAGTGGAATCCATAGGGGTCATAAAACTAGCTGATCCCTATCTATCTGTGTGAATTCTGTGGATCAGCTTTTGGATCTGTGTATACGCACAGCTCTGTGATAAACAGATTGACAAAGGCTCTTCTGAGCTGAAATGTGTTGCCGCTAAACAGACTGTTCACATCTAAATCATTAGAATCACTGGAATCACCGAATATAATGTCAAATATCAGGTCAAATATCAGGTCAAATAACAGGTCAAATATCAGGTCAAATATCAGGTCAAATATCAGGTCAAATATCCGGTCAAATATCCGGTCAAATATCCAGTCAAATATCCAGTCAAATATCCGGTCAAATATCCAGTCAAATATCCGGTCAAATATCAGGTCAAATATCCGGTCAAATATCCGGTCAAATATCCGGTCAAATATCCGGTCAAATATCCGGTCAAATATCATGTCTAATATGTCTAATATCATGTCTTATATGTATAATATCATGTCTAATATGTCTAATATCATGTCTAATATGTCTAATATGTCTAATATCATGTCTACTATGTCTAATATGTCTAATATCATGACAAATATAATGTCTAATATAATGACTAATATAATGACTAATATAATGACTAATATAATGTCTATTATCATGACTAATATGAGTAATATAATGACTAATATAATGACTAATATAATGACTAATATAATGTCTATTATAATGACTAATATAATGACTAATATAATGTCAAATATAATGTCTATTATAATGTCTAATATAATGACTAATATAATGACTAATATAATGTCTATTATCATGACTAATATAATGAGTATTATAATGACTAATATCATGACTAATATAATGACTAATATAATGACTAATATAATGACTAATATAATGTCAAATATAATGTCTAATATAATGTCTAATATAATGACTAATATAATGTCTATTATCATGACTAATATAATGACTAATATAATGACTAATATCATGACTAATATAATGACTAATATAATGACTAATATAATGCCTAATATAATGCCTAATATAATGTCTAATATAATGACTAACATAATGACTAATATAATGTCTATTATCATGACTAATATAATGACTATTATAATGACTAATATAATGACTAATATAATGACTAATATAATGTCTATTATAATGACTAATATAATGACTAATATAATGTCAAATATAATGTCTATTATAATGTCTAATATAATGACTAATATAATGACTAATATAATGTCTATTATCATGACTAATATAATGAGTATTATAATGACTAATATCATGACTAATATAATGACTAATATAATGACTAATATAATGACTAATATAATGTCAAATATAATGTCTAATATAATGTCTAATATAATGACTAATATAATGTCTATTATCATGACTAATATAATGACTAATATCATGACTAATATAATGACTAATATAATGACTAATATAATGACTAATATAATGCCTAATATAATGTCTAATATAATGACTAACATAATGACTAATATAATGTCTATTATCATGACTAATATAATGACTATTATAATGACTAATATAATGACTAATATAATGACTAATATAATGACAAATATAATGTCTAATATAATGACTAATATAATGTCTATTATCATGACTAATATAATGATTAATATAATGTCTAATATAATGACTAATATAATGTCTAATATAATGTCTATTATCATGACTAATATAATGTCTAATATAATGACTAATATAATGACTAATATAATGTCTAATATAATGTCTAATATAATGTCTATTATCATGACTAATATAATGTCTAATATAATTTCTAATATGACTAATATAATGACTAATATAATGACTAATATAATGACTAATATAATGACTAATATAATGACTAATATAATGACTAATATAATGTCTAATATAATGACTAATATAATGTCTAATATAATGACTAATATAATGACTAATATAATGACTAATATAATGTTTAATATAATTTCTAATATGACTAATATAATGACTAATATAATGTCTAATATAATGATTAATATAATGACTAATATAATGACTAATATAATGTCTAATGTAATGACTAATATAATGACTAATATAATGACTAATATAATGACTAATATAATGTCTATTATCATGACTAATATAATGACTAATATAATGATTAATATAATGACTAATATAATGACTAATATAATGACTAATATAATGTCTAATATAATGACTAATATAATGACTAATATAATGACTAATATAATGTCTAATATAATTTCTAATATGACTAATATAATGTCTAATATAATGACTAATATAATGATTAATATAATGACTAATATAATGACTAATATAATGTCTATTATCATGACTAATATAATGACTAATATAATGACTATTTTAATGACTAATATAATGACTAATATAATGTCTAATGTAATGTCTAATATAATGTCTAATATAATGACTAATATAATGTCTAATATAATTTCTAATATGACTAATATAATGACTAATATAATGACTAATATAATGTCTAATATAATGACTAATATAATGACTAATATAATGACTAATATAATGTCTAATGCAATGACTAATATAATGACTAATATAATGACTAATATAATGACTAATATAATGTCTATTATCATGACTAATATAATGACTAATATAATGATTAATATAATGACTAATATAATGACTAATATAATGACTAATATAATGTCTATTATCATGAATAATATAATGACTAATATAATGATTAATATAATGACTAATATAATGACTAATATAATGACTAATATAATGACTAATATAATGACTAATGTAATGACTAATATAATGACTAATATAATGACTAATATAATGTCTATTATCATGACTAATATAATGACTAATATAATGATTAATATAATGACTAATATAATGACTAATATAATGACTAATATAATGACTAATATAATGACTATTTTAATGACTAATATAATGACTAATATAATGTCTAATATAATTTCTAATATGACTAATATAATGACTAATATAATGACTAATATAATGTCTAATATAATGACTAATATAATGACTAATATAATGACTAATATAATGTCTAATGCAATGACTAATATAATGACTAATATAATGATTAATATAATGACTAATATAATGACTAATATAATGTCTATTATCATGACTAATATAATGACTAATATAATGATTAATATAATGACTAATATAATGACTAATATAATGACTAATATAATGTCTATTATCATGACTAATATAATGACTAATATAATGATTAATATAATGACTAATATAATGACTAATATAATGACTAATATAATGACTAATATAATGACTATTTTAATGACTAATATAATGACTAATATAATGACTAATATAATGACTAATGTAATGACTAATATAATGACTAATATAATGACTAATATAATGTCTATTATCATGACTAATATAATGACTAATATAATGATTAATATAATGACTAATATAATGACTAATATAATGACTAATATAATGACTAATATAATGACTATTTTAATGACTAATATAATGACTAATATAATGACTAATATAATGTCTAATATAATGTATAATATAATGACTAATATAATGTCTATTATCATGGCTAATATAATGACTAATATAATGACTAATATAATGACTAATATAATGTCTATTATCATGACTAATATAATGACTAATATAATGACTAATATAATGTCTAATATAATGTATAATATAATGACTAATATAATGTCTATTATCATGACTAATATAAAGACTAATATAATGACTAATATAACGTCTAATATAATGTCTATTATCATGACTAATATAATGACTAATATAATGTATAATATAATGACTAATATAATGACTAATATAATGACTAATATAATGACTAATATAATGCATCATTATCATATAGTTGAACAAAACATGATAGGCCGTTATACATGTTACAGGTAAGGTAACTAATTAACAAATAAATAAGTAATATAATACAAACGGGTATCAATCCAATCAGTGTTTAAAAATTGAAACATACAATTAATATCATGAAATAATAATATATAATATCAAATGTTGCCTGTTGTTCTGCATCCGCAAACATCACAGATACAAAACAACAACAAACAATAATAACAAAATAACTCTCTATGCACAAACGCTATATAAACAAAAACATATACATTTTGGAAGTGATCATAAAGTGCATAAATCATATATGTTGAATAAGCTATACGTAAATTACCAACAATTAGGCAGATTTCATATAAATATAAAATAAGAGCGAGTTCAGAATAATATAAAAATGTCACTTAATTCATAATTACATAATACATTTGTGTTAATCCATAATAAGTGTAAAAAAAATGCATATTTATTTAAAAATCATTAAGTGAACATACACACAAAAAATATACCACACATCATGCTGAATGGGAAACGTTCCTGTCTTTTATTACAATATTCCCCAACATGTATAATATAATGTCTAATATAATGACTAATATAATGACTAATATAATGACTAATATAATGACTAATATAATGCCTAATATAATGTCTAATATAATGACTAACATAATGACTAATATAATGTCTATTATCATGACTAATATAATGACTAATATAATGACTAATATAATGACTAATATAATGTATAATATAATGACTAATATAATGTCTAATGTAATGTCTAATATAATGACTAATGTAATGTCTAATATAATGACTAATATGACTAATATAATGACTAATATAATGACTAATGTAATGTCTAATGTAATGTCTAATATAATGACTAATATAATGACTAATATAATGACTAATATAATGACTAATATAATGTATAATATAATGTCTAATATAATGACTAATGTAATGTCTAATATAATGTCTAATATAATGACTAATATAATGTCTAATATAATGACTAATGTAATGTCTAATATAATGACTAATATAATGTCTAATATAATGTCTAATATAATGACTAATATAATGTCTAATATAATGTCTAATATAATGACTAATATAATGACTAATATAATGACTAATATAATGTCTAATATAATGACTAATATAATGTCTAATATAATGACTAATATAATGACTAATATAATGACTAATATAATGTCTAATAGAATGACTAATATGACTAATATGACTAATATAATGACTAATATAATGTCTAATATAATGACTAATATAATGACTAATATAATGACTAATATAATGTCTAATATAATGACTAATATGACTAATATGACTAATATAATGACTAATATAATGACTAATATAATGACTAATATAATGTCTAATATAATGACTAATATGACTAATATAATGACTAATATAATGTCTAATATAATGACTAATATAATGACTAATATAATGACTAATATAATGTCTAATATAATGACTAATATGACTAATATGTCTAATATAATGTATAATATAATGACTAATATGACTAATATAATGTATAATATAATGACTAATATAATGTCTAATATAATGACTAATATGACTAATATGTCTAATATAATGTATAATATAATGACTAATATGATGTCTAATATAATGACTAATATAATGTCTAATATAATGTCTAATATGACTAATATAATGTATAATATAATGACTAACATAATGTCTAATATAATGACTAATATAATGACTAATATAATGTATAATATAATGTCTAATATAATGACTAATATAATGTCTAATATAATGACTAATATGACTAATATGACTAATATAATGACTAATATAATGTCTAATATAATGACTAATATAATGACTAATATAATGACTAATATAATGTCTAATATAATGTCTAATATGACTAATATAATGTCTAATATAATGACTAATATAATGACTAATATGACTAATATGTCTAATATAATGTATAATATAATGACTAATATGACTAATATAATGTCTAATATAATGACTAATATGACTAATATGTCTAATATAATGTATAATATAATGACTAATATGACTAATATAATGTATAATATAATGACTAATATAATGTCTAATATAATGACTACTATAATGTCTAATATAATGTCTAATATGACTAATATAATGACTAACATAATGTCTAATATAAGGACTAATATAATGACTAATATGACTAATATGTCTAATATAATGTATAATATAATGACTAATATAATGTATAATATAATGTCTAATATAATGACTAATATGACTAATATGTCTAATATAATAACTAATATAATGACTAATATAATGTATAATAAAATGACTAATATAATGACTAATATAATGACTAATGTAATGACTAATATGACTAATATAATGACTAATATAATGTCTAATATAATGTCTAATATGACTAATATAATGACTAATATAATGTATAATATAATGTCTAATATAATGACTAATATGACTAATATGTCTAATATAATGTATAATATAATGACTAATATGACTAATATAATGTATAATATAATGACTAATATAATGTATAATATAATGTCTAATATAATGACTAATATGACTAATATGACTAATATAATGACTAATATAATGACTAATATAATGACTAATATAATGACTAATATAATGTCTAATATAATGACTAATATGACTAATATAATGACTAATATAATGTCTAATATAATGACTAATATAATGACTAATATAATGACTAATATAATGTCTAATATAATGACTAATATGACTAATATGTCTAATATAATGTATAATATAATGACTAATATGACTAATATAATGTATAATATAATGACTAATATAATGTCTAATATAATGACTAATATGACTAATATGTCTAATATAATGTATAATATAATGACTAATATGATGTCTAATATAATGACTAATATAATGTCTAATATAATGTCTAATATGACTAATATAATGTATAATATAATGACTAACATAATGTCTAATATAATGACTAATATAATGACTAATATAATGTATAATATAATGTCTAATATAATGACTAATATAATGTCTAATATAATGTCTAATATAATGACTAATATGACTAATATGACTAATATAATGACTAATATAATGTCTAATATAATGACTAATATAATGACTAATATAATGACTAATATAATGTCTAATATAATGTCTAATATGACTAATATAATGTCTAATATAATGACTAATATAATGACTAATATGACTAATATGTCTAATATAATGTATAATATAATGACTAATATGACTAATATAATGTCTAATATAATGACTAATATGACTAATATGTCTAATATAATGTATAATATAATGACTAATATGACTAATATAATGTATAATATAATGACTAATATAATGTCTAATATAATGACTAATATAATGTCTAATATAATGTCTAATATGACTAATATAATGACTAACATAATGTCTAATATAAGGACTAATATAATGACTAATATGACTAATATGTCTAATATAATGTATAATATAATGACTAATATAATGTATAATATAATGTCTAATATAATGACTAATATGACTAATATGTCTAATATAATAACTAATATAATGACTAATATAATGTATAATAAAATGACTAATATAATGACTAATATAATGACTAATGTAATGACTAATATGACTAATATAATGACTAATATAATGTCTAATATAATGTCTAATATGACTAATATAATGACTAATATAATGTATAATATAATGTCTAATATAATGACTAATATGACTAATATGTCTAATATAATGTATAATATAATGACTAATATGACTAATATAATGTATAATATAATGACTAATATAATGTATAATATAATGTCTAATATAATGACTAATATGACTAATATGTCTAATATAATGTATAATATAATGACTAATATGACTAATATAATGTATAATATAATGTCTAATGTAATGTCTAATATAATGTCTAATATAATGACTAATATGACTAATATAATGACTAATATAATGACTAATATAATGTATAATAAAATGACTAATATAATGTCTAAGGTAATGTCTAATATAATGACTAATATGACTAATATGTCTAATATAATGTATAATATAATGACTAATATGACTAATATAATGTATAATATAATGTCTAATATAATGACTAATATGACTAATATGTCTAATATAATGTATAATATAATGACTAATATAATGTATAATATAATGTTTAATATAATGTATAATATAATGACTAATATAATGTATAATATAATGACTAATATAATGACTAATATGACTAATATGTCTAATATAATGTATAATATAATGTATAATATAATGACTAATATAATGTATAATATAATGACTAATATAATGACTAATATAATGTATTATATAATGACTAATATAATGACTAATATAATGTATAATATAATGACTAATATGACTAATATGTCTAATATAATGACTAATATAATGACTAATATGACTAATATAATGTATAATAAAATGACTAATATAATGTCTAATGTAATGTCTAATATAATGACTAATATAATGTCTAATATAATGTCTAATGTACTGTCTAATATAATGACTAATATAATGACTAATATAATGACTAATATAATGACTAATGTAATGTCTAATGTAATGTCTAATATAATGACTAATATAATGACTAATATAATGACTAATATAATGTCTAATATAATGTCTAATATAATGACTAATATAATGTCTAATGTAATGTCTAATATAATGACTAATATAATGACTAATATAATGACTAATATAATGACTAATATGACTAATATAATGACTAATATAATGACTAATATAATGACTAATATAATGACTAATATAATGACTAATATAATGTCTAATATAATGACTAATATAATGACTAATATAATGTCTAATGTAATGTCTAATATAATGACTAATATAATGACTAATATAATGTCTAATATAATGACTAATATAATGACTAATATAATGACTAATATAATGACTAATATGACTAATATAATGACTAATATAATGACTAATATAATTACTAATATAATGTCTAATGTAATGTCTAATATAATGACTAATATAATGACTAATATGACTAATATGTCTAATATAATGACTAATGTATTGTCTAATATAATGTCTAATATAATGTCTAATATAATGACTAATGTAATGTCTAATATAATGACTAATGTAATGTCTAATAAAATGACTAATATAATGACTAATATAATGACTAATATAATGTCTAATATAATGACTAATATGACTAATATGTCTAATATAATGACTAATATAATGACTAATATAATGTCTAATATAATGACTAATATGACTAATATAATGACTAATATAATGACTAATATAATGACTAATATAATGTATAATATAATGTCTAATATAATGACTAATATAATGTATAATATAATGACTAATATAATGTATAATATAATGTCTAATATAATGACTAATATAATGTCTAATATAATGACTAATATAATGACTAATATAATGTCTAATATAATGACTAATATGACTAATATGACTAATATAATGACTAATATAATGACTAATATAATGACTAATATAATGTCTAATATAATGACTAATATAATGTATAATATAATGACGAATATGACTAATATAATGTATAATATAATGACTAATATAATGTCTAATATAATGACTAATATAATGTCTAATATAATGTATAATATAATGTCTAATATAATGACTAATATGACTAATATAATGTATAATATAATGACTAATATAATGTATAATATAATGTCTAATATAATGACTAATATAATGTATAATATAATGACTAATATAATGTATAATATAATGTCTAATATAATGACTAATATAATGTATAATATAATGACTAATATAATGTATAATATAATGTATAATATAATGACTAATATAATGTATAATATAATGTCTAATATAATGACTAATATGACTAATATAATGTATAATATAATGACTAATATAATGTATAATATAATGTCTAATATAATGACTAATATAATGTATAATATAATGACTAATATAATGTATAATATAATGTCTAATATAATTACTAATATGACTAATATGACTAATATAATGTCTAATATAATGACTAATATGACTAATATAATGTATAATATAATGTCTAATATAATGACTAATATGACTAATATGTCTAATATAATGTATAATATAATGACTAATATGACTAATATAATGTATAATATAATGACTAATATGACTAATATAATGTATAATATAATGTCTAATATAATGACTAATATGACTAATATGACTAATATAATGTATAATATAATGACTAATGTAATGTCTAATATAATGACTAATGTAATGACTAATATAATGACTAATATAATGTATAATATGTCTAATATAATGACTAATATGACTAATATAATGTCTAATATGACTAATATAATGTCTAATATAATGACTAATATAATGACTAATATGACTAATATAATGTATAATATGTCTAATATAATGACTAATATGACTAATATGTCTAATATAATGACTAATATAATTTCTAATATGACTAATATAATGACTAATATGACTAATATAATGTCTAATATAATGACTAATATAATGACTAATATAATGACTAATATAATGTCTAATATAATGACTAATATAATGACTAATATGACTAATATAATGTATAATATAATGACTAATATAATGACTAATATGACTAATATAATGACTAATATAATGACTAATGTAATGTCTAATGTAATAACTAATATACAGCTAGATTACGAAAAAGCAGCGTTATGGCCCTTAACGCTTAATTTTCCCTAATGCTGCTTTTAAAAAAGTCCTTTTCAATGGGATTCCCAAAGCACCGGTATTACGAGTTTGCCTGGGAGGCCAAAAAGTGAGCGGTACACTCTATAACCACACGATCCGTACCGCCATCAGTCAGTAGTTATGAGTTTTACGTTACAAAGCTGTACCATAAAACTCATAACTAAAGTGTTAAAAAGTACACTAACACCCATAAACTGAGGCCCTCCCGCATTGCAAACACTATAATAAATGTATTAACCCCTAATCTGCTGCTCCGGACATCGTCGCCACTATTAAAATGTATTAACCCCTATTCCACCGCTCCTCGATATCGTTGCCACTATAATAAACCTATGAACCCCTAAACCGCCGCCCTCCCGCATCGCAAACACTGTTTAAATATAATTAACCTCTGATTGGAACAGCCAATAGGATTTTAGCAGCTCTAATCCTATTGGCTGATTGAAATCTTTCAGTCAATAGGAATGCAAGGGACGCCATCTTGGATGACATCACTTGCATTGACGTTCCAGTTTATGGCGGCGACCATATGAAGAGGATGCACACAAGGGCACTATAAAGGCAAGCTTCTCTTATTTCAAATATAATTTTGATAGTATATAGCACTCTAATTTCTGTATCATCTGGTTCTGAGGAGTGTTGCTAGCATTGGTTGCGATCATGCAAGAACTGTTGGAACAGTGTTCCACAAAAAGAAAATGCTTGGGTAGCACTCTGTGCCCAGACTAATGCAGGAAGTGTGCGATTTAAAATATAATTTTTATTGTTTTATTTTAAAAGATGGGAAAACCACATACAAAATTAAAATCCATATCAGAAATAATTTTGCTTATATTCCAGTGGTGTCTCACTGATTAATACAATACGGCCTTCTTCTATTGATATGATATTCCAGTGGTGTCTCACTGATTAATACAATATGGCCTTCTTCTATTGATATGATATTCCAGTGGTGTCTCACTGATTAATACAATACGGCCTTCTTCTATTGATATGATATTCCAGTGGTGTCTCACTGATTAATACAATACGGCCTTCTTCTATTGATATGATAATCCAGTGGTGTCTCACTGATTAATACAATACGCCTTCTTCTATTGATATGATATTCCAGTGGTGTCTCACTGATTAATACAATACGGCCTTCTTTCTATTGATATGATATTCAGTGGTGTCTCACGATTAATACAATACGGCCTTCTTCTATTGATATGATATTCCAGTGGTGTCTCACTGATTAATACAATACGGCCTTCTTCTATTGATATGATAATCCAGTGGTGTCTCACTGATTAATACAATACGGCCTTCTTCTATTGATATGATATTCCAGTGGTGTCTCACTGATTAATACAATACGGCCTTCTTCTATTGATATGATATTCCAGTGGTGTCTCACTGATTAATACAATACGGCCTTCTTCTATTGATATGATAATCCAGTGGTGTCTCACTGATTAATACAATACGGCCTTCTTCTATTGATATGATATTCCAGTGGTGTCTCACTGATTAATACAATACGGCCCTTCTTCTATTGATATGATATTCCAGTGGTGTCTCACTGATTAATACAATACGGCCTTCTTCTATTGATATGATATTCCAGTGGTGTCTCACTGATTAATACAATACGGCCTTCTTCTATTGATATGATATTCCAGTGGTGTCTCACTGATTAATACAATACGGCCTTCTTCTATTGATATGATATTCCAGTGGGTGTCTCACTGATTAATACAATACGGCCTTCTTCTATTGATATGATATTCCAGTGGTGTCTCACTGATTAATACAATACGGCCTTCTTCTATTGATATGATATTCCAGTGGTGTCTCACTGATTAATACAATACGGCCTTCTTCTATTGATATGATATTCCAGTGGTGTCTCACTCATTAATACAATACGGCCTTCTTCTATTGATATGATATTCCAGTGGTGTCTCACTGATTAATACAATACGGCCTTCTTCTATTGATATGATATTCCAGTGGTGTCTCACTGATTAATACAATACGGCCTTCTTCTATTGATATGATATTCCAGTGGTGTCTCACTGATTAATACAAGACGGCCTTCTTCTATTGATATGATATTCCAGTGGTGTCTCACTGATTAATACAATACGGCCTTCTTCTATTGATATGATATTCCAGTGGTGTCTCACTGATTAATACAATACGGCCTTCTTCTATTGATATGATAATCCAGTGGTGTCTCACTGATTAATACAATACGGCCTTCTTCTATTGATATGATAATCCAGTGGTGTCTCACTGATTAATACAATAAGGCCTTCTTCTATTGATATGATATTCCAGTGATGTCTCACTGATTAATACAATACGGCCTTCTTCTATTGATATGATAATCCAGTGGTGTCTCACTGATTAATACAATACGGCCTTCTTCTATTGATATGATAATCCAGTGGTGTCTCACTGATTAATACAATACGGCCTTCTTCTATTGATATGATATTCCAGTGGTGTCTCACTGATTAATACAATACGGCCTTCTTCTATTGATATGATATTCCAGTGGTGTCTCACTGATTAATACAATACGGCCTTCTTCTATTGATATGATATTCCAGTGGTGTCTCCCTGATTAATACAATACGGCCTTCTTCTATTGATATGATATTCCAGTGGTGTCTCACTGATTAATACAATACGGCCTTCTTCTATTGATATGATATTCCAGTGGTGTCTCACTGATTAATACAATACGGCCTTCTTCTATTGATATGATAATCCAGTGGTGTCTCACTGATTAATACAATACGGCCTTCTTCTATTGATATGATATTCCAGTGGTGTCTCACTGATTAATACAATACGGCCTTCTTCTATTGATATGATATTCCAGTGGTGTCTCACTGATTAATACAATACGGCCTTCTTCTATTGATATGATATTCCAGTGGTGTCTCACTGATTAATACAATACGGCCTTCTTCTATTGATATGATATTCCAGTGGTGTCTCCCTGATTAATACAATACGGCCTTCTTCTATTGATATGATATTCCAGTGGTGTCTCACTGATTAATACAATACGGCCTTCTTCTATTGATATGATATTCCAGTGGTGTCTCACTGATTAATACAATACGGCCTTCTTCTATTGATATGATATTCCAGTGGTGTCTCACTGATTAATACAATACGGCCTTCTTCTATTGATATGATATTCCAGTGGTGTCTCACTGATTAATACAATACGGCCTTCTTCTATTGATATGATATTCCAGTGGTGTCTCACTGATTAATACAATACGGCCTTCTTCTATTGATATGATATTCCAGTGGTGTCTCACTGATTAATACAATACGGCCTTCTATTGATATGATATTCCAGTGGTGTCTCACTGATTAATACAATACGGCCTTCTTCTATTGATATGATATTCCAGTGGTGTCTCACTGATTAATACAATACGGCCTTCTTCTATTGATATGATAATCCAGTGGTGTCTCACTGATTAATACAATACGGCCTTCTTCTATTGATATGATAATCCAGTGGTGTCTCACTGATTAATACAATAAGGCCTTCTTCTATTGATATGATATTCCAGTGATGTCTCACTGATTAATACAATACGGCCTTCTTCTATTGATATGATAATCCAGTGGTGTCTCACTGATTAATACAATACGGCCTTCTTCTATTGATATGATAATCCAGTGGTGTCTCACTGATTAATACAATACGGCCTTCTTCTATTGATATGATATTCCAGTGGTGTCTCACTGATTAATACAATACGGCCTTCTTCTATTGATATGATATTCCAGTGGTGTCTCACTGATTAATACAATACGGCCTTCTTCTATTGATATGATATTCCAGTGGTGTCTCCCTCATTAATACAATACGGCCTTCTTCTATTGATATGATATTCCAGTGGTGTCTCACTGATTAATACAATACGGCCTTCTTCTATTGATATGATATTCCAGTGGTGTCTCACTGATTAATACAATACGGCCTTCTTCTATTGATATGATATTTCTAAGACGCTGTTGTTGACTAATTTGGAGTAACCGCTGTATTTACTTATCGGCTACAAGCAATTCTTCACAGTAATAATTACTCATGTGGATTTGGGAATGGAAAAGTTAATTACATACCACTGATAGGGTATGTTTATATTCTAATATTGTCTTAAAGAGTACTCCGACTACGCCGCTGAGTTCCAGGAATTCGTGGCTGAGGTTACCCTTTTCCTGCTCATGCATAACTTCTTAAGTAGGAAGTAGGGTCACTAACCTGTTCTCATCTTACAGCTAGAGGGAGATGTTACAGAGCCTATATTAGTGTCTGCAGGCAGGAAGTAGGGTCACTAACCTGTTCTTGTCTTGCAGCTAGAGGGAGATGTTACAGAGCCTATATTAGTGTCTGCAGGCAGGAAGTAGGGTCACTAACCTGTTCTTGTCTTGCAGCTAGAGGGAGATGTTACAGAGCCTATATTAGTGTCTGCAGGCAGGAAGTAGGGTCACTAACCTGTTCTTGTCTTGCAGCTAGAGGGAGATGTTACAGAGCCTATATTAGTGTCTGCAGCAG